>NW_012267288.1:4604408-4605117 GCF_000151885.1 Dipodomys ordii
TTATACTGTGGGGGAGGGACATACAAAGCAACAAAGAAATAATCTTATAAATGCATTAGAAACAAATGCATGAAAGAAAAAAATTAAATACATATATTAGGTGTTCAATTTCCTAACATCACCTTATCTGACCTTTCCTGCTTGACTCAGACATATACTAGATATTGCAAATAAGGGAAACCATGGGAACTATGTTTCTTTGGGTCTGGCTTAGTTCACTTAATATAATTTTTTCCAAGTCTTTCCATTTCCTAACAAATGGGTCAATGTCATTCTTTCTGATGGAGCATAGAATTCCATTGTGTATATATACCACATTTTCTTGATCCATTCATCTACTGAGGGACATCTGGGTTGATTCCATCTCTTAGCTGTGGTAAATAATGCTGCAATAAACATATGCTGGTAGCTTTAGTATGGTCTTGTTTGTGATCATTTGGGTCAATGCCTAAAAGTGGGATTGCTGGGTCATAGGGGAGCCCTGTCATCCTGCACCAGAATCAACTCCAAATGGATCAAAGGCCTCGGAGTCAAAGCAGATACTCTGAAAACATTACAGGATGGAATAGGAGAAACCCTAGGTCTCCTTGACACAGGCTGTAATTTTCTTAATAGAGACCCAGAAACACAACAAATCAAAGAAAGGTTGGACAAATGGGATTGCATGAAATTGCAGAGCTTCTTCATGGCAAAGGACATAGCTAGCAAG
>NW_012267288.1:4605167-4612735 GCF_000151885.1 Dipodomys ordii
TTTGTTACTTTGTATGTCCCTCCCCCACGGTATAACCCCTGCTTTCACTGTATTTGATGTCGGTATAATTTGTGGAGGGGAAGGGGAAAAACAAGTGGTTTAAATAGGGATACAGGTGGACCCATTGCAACAATGAGATGTACAAGTCATTAAGTCAAAACGAACTTTACTACTTTGGCAGGGGGGGGGGAAGAAAGAAGGAAGGAAGGAAAGAAAAAGAAAGAAGATAGATAGATAGATAGATAGATAGATAGATAGATAGATAGATAGATAGATAGATAGATAAGTAAATAAAGATGCCCCAAACTTAAAAAAAAAAGAGTCCCATGGACTTTCCTGCCCAGGCTGGATTTGAACTGTAATCCTAAGATCTCAGCCTCCTGAGTAGCTAGGATTACAGGTGTGAGCCACCGACAACTAGCTCCAATGGGTTTTTAAAGCAATCTTTTTTTTCTTTTGATTGGAAAGAACTTTACAGGGATTTGGCCATCTCTTTCAATTTGCAGATGGCCAGTAGATCTAGGGAAACTAACTAGTGGTAGAAGTAGAATCAGAACCAGATGGCCAAATTAGTTTACCATTGCATATTATGGAATTAAGATTTATGGAGTGCTTAGTTGATGCCAGGTACCATGCCAGATGCTCCATATGTATTAAGTTTACATCATAACCCTACAAAGGAAGCTTTGCTAAGGCTGGGAAGGTGACTCAGTGTAGAGCGCTTGCCTTGCATGCCTGAGGCCCTGGGTTCGATTCCTCAGCACCACATAAGCAAAAAAGGAAAAAGCCAGAAGTGGTGCACAAGTAGTAGAGCACTAGTATTGAGCTGAAGAGGTCAGGGACAGTGCCCAAGCCCAGAGTTCAGGCCCCATGAGTGACAAAATAAAAGAAAGAAACCTTTGCTGAAATTTCCACCAAAGGATACCAGAGTTTGAGCTCAGGTACTAAGCAATTCATGAGACAACCATTTTATTCTATTTCTAATACTCCTCAGCTATAATCCTTAATGGTGTTTCAAATGAATATATGCCTAATTTATGAGCTAAAATTTGAGATCATATAATCCCATTTAAACTCAGTGTATATCCATCACTACTCTGGTAGAAAAGTATGATGTATAATTCAGCCTGAATAGTCCTTTATCTAAATTTTCTTTTCATTCAGAGAGTGGTTGAAGTGATTACTATATAGGCATCAAACCCCTGTTGCTTGAAGCAGGCTTTTTATAATTGGTTTGTCATAGACTGACCACGGTAACAAACTAATTGTACAGACAACACAAGAAATCATTACACAAGATGTGTGTGTGTGTGTGTGTGTGTGTGTGTGTGTGTGTTGTTTTGTAGCTTAATGAGTAAGGTAAGTTATAAGAGGAATAGAATCTTTTTACAGAACTTCAGAGCTTATGTTTATACCATAAGACTATAGGCAATCCAGTCAACATTTATTCTGGGAGTATAAATGTGAGATGTTTTCTTAACCTCTTAAAAGGAAAACTGAAACACCCAGTAGTATTATTTCTTGTGTTCCTTGAGTTTGGAAGATGTAAATTGTCAAGATTCAACTGGATTTTCACTAAAATTCATCACAGTCCCCTCTGCCACTGTGGCTTCACAATGCCATTTCTGCATCCATTTTAGCCCATGGAATAAACTATGCTGAGAAACCACAGAGTCAATCAGACTCAAAATGCCCCAAATCCTTCCTGCTTTCGAGTTTTCCATCTCGAGATCAAAGCATTTCATGCCCATCCGCAGCTGTTTAGTGTGTTTTCTCCTCGTGTGCCCAACTTCCTTTTAAGGACTCTCCTTGGCTAGTTTTTCTGATGAGGTTGTCTGCTTGCCAGGAGAGTAGTATGAATGCAGAAATTGCAAAGAGGATCCATATTCTCTTTTTAGAGAAGCTGATGTTTCAGATAATGGCTAACTTCATTTTTTGAGGAAAACTGCCAGTCTTTATATCAGAGGTAAAGGAATTGGGTTTTAGTACATACAATCTGTGAAAATAGAAAAAAAACAAAAAAAGAAAAAAAGAAAAAAAACATACACATGAGTTCAATGAGGATATAATTTAGAAAGAGAGAGACTTGAAAGTACAATAGGATTAATTATTGCAATGAAAGTAATAGCATGTCCTTAAATAAAAGATTAAATAAGTAGTTTCATTGGCTTTATCTTAGGCTTGTATGTGTACAACTGGTTTGAAAACTTGAACCTTTTATGTAGCATCTTTAAAGAAAAATATGAGTGCATTTGAATAGTCATGATTGCTTTCTTTTAATGAAAGGAGACACCAGAGTCAGGCATGGTGGCACTCACTTATAACCCCGTCATTTGTGGAGAATAAAACATGAGATTCTTGAGTTTGAGGCCAGCCTGAGCTAAATAGATCTAGTCTCAACAACAAAATAAGGAAGAAACAACCCATATAACCACACTTCACAAAAGAACCCAAATACCCAAGGGTAATAATATTTGTAAAAAAAGTTAATATTCATAAGTTATGAAATTATGAATATTGAAAAATACTATGAGTTATGAAACTAATGAGAGCCAATACTTCACTTTTCTTTGTATTCACAACTCCTAATAAAGGCAGGCTTGGTCTTGGGCCAATGAGATAATTTTTATTTAAAAAGAACTAGGGAGTGCAAACACATATGATTGAGCCTTGAATGCACCTCAAATCATGTGTCTTATACTCATCATACTAAATCTTAAGGTAAAACTTTAAATTTTTGAAGGCTATTTTCTATGCCATCACATCATAGTACTGGCAGTCCTTAATTGACAATGTTTTAACTTACAACTTTCTGACTTTATGATGGCACAAAATTATTCACATTCAGAAGCTACAGTATGTACTTTGATCTCTTCCCAGGCTCACAATCAAGTGTGAGATGCTCGGTGGCAGCCACAGGATCAAAAGTGTGAGCAATTTAGGATTGATGGACTCTGGTTTGTGACAGATTAATTATATTTCTAATTTCTAATGGATGTATCAGATTGTAACGGTAAGCCAGAGAGCATTTGTACTTCTGTGGTAAACAATGAAGTTTAATGAACTTTTCTTTGAATGTTCTTATTGCTGTTTTTATGCTATATTTTTTTTCCTAAATGAATTCTCATTTCCTAACTGAATTCAGTTTCAGTAGTTCAATGGATAATGAAGTGGAAAGTTGATTGGATTGTCATTATCTTTCTGTGTAATTTTCTTTTGCAATGTTGGGGTCAGAACCATGTGCACAGTTGGCACGTACCCTGCCACTGAGCTATACTCTGAGCCCCACACATTTATAACCTATTTTATGAGTATGGGAAGTAGCTCTAGCTAAGTCTTTTTCAATTTTCGTATTTTTTCTTTTAGGAAAGGAGCGACAGTTTCTGAACTAGGCATTCACCTCCATATTTTGAGGGAGAACTTTACAAAGGGAGAAGGTAGGAAAGAAGGGATTGATTGGAGGAAGGACAGTAGTAGGAGGTGACACAGTATAAGAAAAGGGAGAAGGTTTCCCCTCAACTTTGTATACAGTTTATCTAGGAAAGAAATTCAGCCTGGGTTTTGTTTGTCATCCTGTTCTGACTAGCAAGGAAAAAGTCATGCACTCCTGGGACTACTTTAATGACTTGAAATGTTCTCAAAGAGCTACGTTTGTTTGCTTCATGGACTTACCAGTCTAAAAATAGCAAGAAGCACAATTCTATACAAATAAAAGTTTTGAATCACAAAGGGTTTATCTCAGCATCAGGTGAGAAAGATGTAGTACAGGGAATGTCTGTTGATCCTAATCTGATGATTAACGAAAATTTTTTCAGCAATTAGTTAGGAGTTCATTAAAAACATACCTTAATTTACCGTATGGTTTATTTTATTGGGAGTAGAGCTTCATGTTTGGCTTAGGGCCTAACAAACTTATACAAATGTGTGTGTGTGTGTGTGTGTGTGTGTGTGTATACATGCAGGGGTACACACACCACTTCAAGTTTTTGCTTGTTCAGGAAAGTGAGACTTAGGTTAATACTAAATCACATTTAGTTTTGCTGATGGAAATTTTACAAATGAATAAAGCACACAATTTTATGAAATAAAATGTTAGAAAAAGATGACGTTAGCCATTTGCTAAAACTATTTTGTAGTCATAGCTTACTGCTAGCAAGGTAAAAACAGTGTTGTAATAAGCACACATATGGGATTCACTCAAGTTCACTCAGGAAAATCAAGCCATTAGGAAATAGACAACATCAGTAGACCTGAACATATATCAAAAACAATTGAAAGGCAGTGTGTTTTGTTAAATTGGGCATCTGTAAAATAATATTCTTTATGAAATGTAACATCTACATGAAGCAATCATTTCAAAGTAATGGCAAGTTGAAACTTAGTAGTCAGATTTTATAAAGTTGTCTTTCTTTTAGTCAAAACTTTAAAAAGCCTGTGACTTCATGTGTATCCATCTCCTTTCTCTGCTAAACAAAGGAAGTAGTGTCCATAAAAATCTACTGAAGTCCAGTTACTCTGTCACACGTTGTAATTAATTTTTCTATTCATAAAATATTCTCTCTACTCCAAATGATTCTTTTAGCAGTGTGCATAGAATTTTTCAGGTCTTTCTGAACCTACACATCAGCTTTGTGGCTGAAATAATGCCAAGAGGAAACTTTTCCCTTTGCCGAGGCTCCAGAATGCGCTCTGGCTGCTGCATTGCGGAGGGGCTTTGTGTGGCTCACAGAAAGTACAAAATGCTATTTTGGTATAATTTGTCAGTTAGGTCCTTCATATCAATTATTTAATCCATGGTTTTTTTTACATTCTTTCTCTCTCCTTTCCTCCCTCCCCCTCTTCTCTCTCTCTCTCTCTACACACACACACACACACACACACACACACACACACACATCTATCTAGTTATATAGAGAGATCATTACCCTCAAATATTATGAATCACTTTTAGGAAGTGAGATGATTGACCTCTATCAAATCAATAATGTTCATCCAGATTATTTTAGGATAAAAGTAATGAGAATTTGACCAATACTCACAGTTGACTTGAATTACTCTGCCTTTGATTAGCCTAAGAATTTATGGTGGATTCTTTTGCTTTTCTTTTTGTAGCTTCTTCAACAACTGTAATTAATCACAGAATTTTGGCATTAATCTTTCCACCACAACTGTGAATATTCCTTCACTGAATAATGATTATGTCTTTGTGTTAAATCTCCGAGCCCCAAGGCTATTAAAATTTCATAGCTGAGTTTCTCTTCATTCTTCAAAGACTTTCTTTTGGCTAAAAACAACAGGACTGAACAAGATCCATTATGTGAGTCTGTGAGTTAATCTTTATTTAGCTGGCTGGCTGATTATAGCACTTAAACCTGTTTGTTAGAGCATATAGCTTTTGGAAACATCTTATTGAAATCTGGGCCTATAAGAGTGATGGGATAGAAAACTGGTGTGATTGAAAAAGTCAGCTAATCATCCTCAAGGATTATTGGGATAAGGATGATAAGAGCAGCTGCTTAGAAAAAGGAGGGAAAGAGGTGAAAGATAGAAACATAGGATTACTACTTTATTTTATTGTTCTGGATTCTGCTCTAGTATTAGAAGGACCATTTTCGACATAACATCTTTTACATCTTATTGGTACAATGGGTCCACCTGTATCCCTATTTAAACAATTTGTTTTTACCCTTCCCCTCCACATATTATACCAACATCAAATACAGTGAAAACAGGGGTATACTGTGGGAGAGGGACATACAAAGCAACAAAAAAATATCATATAGTACATTTAAATACATTAAAAACAATAGCAAGAAAGAAAAAAACCACTTATGTCCCTATCTTGGGGTTTATTTCAATTAACCTTTGACCTTCTCTGCTTGTCCTAGACTTATACTAGTTATTGCAAATAAGGGAAACCATGAGACCTATGTTTCTTTGAGCCTGGCTTACTTCACTAAATATAATTTTTTCCAAGTCTTTCCATTTCCTAACAAATGGGTGATGTCATTCTTTCTGATGGAAAATAGAATTCCATTGTATAAATATGCCACATTTTCTTGATCTACTGAGGGGCATCTGGGCTGGTGCCATATCTTAGCTATGGTAAATAATGCTGCAATAAACATAGTTGTGCTGCTGGCCTTAGTATGGCCTTGTTTGTGATTGTTTAGGTAAATGCCCAAAAGTGGGATTGCTGGGTCATAGGGGAGCTCTATGTAAAGTCTTTTGAGGAACCTCCCTATTGCTTTCCAAAGTGGTTGAACAAGTTTACACTCCCACCAACAATGCAGTAAGGTTCCCTTCTATACACATCCCCTCCAGCAACTGCTGTTACTAGATTTCTTGATTATAGCCATTCTAACTAGGGTGAGGTGGTATCTCAATGTTGTTTTGATTTGCATTTCTTTTATGGCTAGAGAAGTTAAGTATTTCTTCATGTGTCTATTGGCCATCCTTCTTTCCTCTTCAGAGAAGTTTCTCTTTAAGTCTTTAGCCCACTTACTTATCGGGCAGTTGTTTCTTTGAAGATTTGTTGCTGGGGGATTTAATTTTTTGAGTTCCAAGTATATTTTAGATACAAGACTGTGGTCAGTTGTATGGTTAGTGAAGATCTCCCAATCCATAGCCTTTCTATTCATCTTGCTAGCCATGACCTTTGCCATGCACAAACTCTGCAGTTTCATGCAATCCCATTTGTCCAAACTTTCTTTGATTTGTTGTGTTTCTGGGTCTCTATTAAGAAAATTTCAGTCTGTGCCAAAGAGACCTAGGGTTTCTCCTATTCCATCCTGTAATGTTTTCAGAATGTCTGCTTTGACTCTGAGGCCTTTGATCCATTTGGAGTTGATTCTGGTGCAGGGTGATATATAAGGATCTAGCTTTAGTTTTCTACAAGTGATTAACCAATTTTGCCAGCATCATTTACTGAAGAGGCTGTCCTTCTTCCATTCTATTTTTTTAGCTCCCTTATCGAAGATTAGGTGGCTATAGGTCTGTGGGTTCATTTTTGGGTCCTGAGATGTGTTCTTGTGCCAGTACTAAGCTGTTTCGATTACTATGGCTTTGTAGTAGAGTTTTAAGTTTGGTATTGATATTCCTCCAGCACTGTTTTTTCTGCTTAGGATTATTTTTGCTATTCTGGGTCTTCTATTGTTCCATATGAATTTTTGGGTTGCTTCTTCTATTTCATTGAAGAATAAGGTTGGAATATTGATAGGTATTGCATTGAATTTGTAGATAGCCTTTGGACGTGTTGCTATTTTCGCAATGTTAATCCTCCAAATCCTAAATTCTGCTTTAATTTCCTTCTTAGGTTTTTAAAGTTTTCATCTTAGATGTCCTTCACTTTTTTAGTAAACTCCTAGGTTTTTTTTTGTGTGGTTATTATAAAAGGTGTTGCTTTCCTGATTTCAGGCATGCTCTTCTCACTGTTGGCATACAGAAAAGCCATTGATTTTGTGTGTGTGTATGTGTGAAAATACTGTACAGAGGGGTTACAATTACATGGGCAAGATAATGAGTACATTTCTTATCAAGCATTGTTGCCTCCTCCTTTGTTTCTCCTT
>NW_012267288.1:4616368-4646780 GCF_000151885.1 Dipodomys ordii
TTCATCAAAGAAATGGGTCTATAGTTCTCTTTCTTTGATGAGTCCCTGCCTGGTTTTCACATGAGGATTCTGATGGCTTCATAGAAAGAGTTCAGTAGTGAACTTTCATTTTCAATTTCATCGAAGAGTTCGAAGAGTATTGCTGTGAATTCTGTTTTGAAGGCCTTGTAGAATTCAGCTGTAAATCCATCTGGTCCTAGGCTTTTCTTGCGTGGGAGGTCTCTTTTTGCTGTTTCTATTTCAATGCTTGATATGGGTCTGTTAAGTTGGTTTAAATCCTCTTGGTTTAGTTTCGGCATGTAGATTGGAAGTTACTTCTGAGTACTGTGTTTTGTTCTTTTAATGTGCATGAGCTCTATACCTGTCATTGTATGAACCCTTATTAATCATCTCCTGATTTATGTTGTATTATTTGGTCTACTTGCTCTATTAGGTTATACTCTGAGTATAGGAATGCGATCTTCATGTCAAATCAATTCTATATTAATATATAATGAATTATGTGTTTATATGGAAAAAATTCTTACACATCCCTTATTTTGCCTCTAAAGAGAAGTAAAAACCATGCCTTTTCTTTCTCTCTTGCTTTCAGTGTAGTGTAGATGGTTTTGGAAGATGGCTACAGTCTCCACCTCAAATTCATGCCCTTGTATATTACCCTCTACATTCACGAGGGTTGTTCTCCATGAAGTGTATGATTTCTTTTTGCACATTCTTTGAGATTAGGTTGTACACAAATATTGGGCTCTCTTCATTCACTTTCTCTGGGGAGAGAACAGCAAGGAATAGAAAAAGTCAGGAAGAAAATGAGTCCTCATGTGAATCACACTGCTTCTGGATCCTTAATCCAGGCTACTATGAGTTAATTATTGTAATTTTAACCTTTTTAATTTATGGGTAAATGAATAGATCACTCACTAAAACAATTAAAGAACAGGCACTCAGATTTAAAAAATCTAAAGCACTCTTGTAATTAAAAGATGGGATTTATGCAATGCTATTTAGCTTATTTTGAAAACAAGTCTATTAATTCAATATTAAAAGTACTACGATCTCTCTAATCTCCTGAGATTAAGACCCCAATCAAGGAAGAAAGGAAAAAAAAACAGCTTGAGTTTTTCTTCTAAGAAATCAGTCTATTCCTTCTCTATATAGTATTGGAATTCCAAACCAGAACAGTAAGGCAAGAGTCTCTACCCCCAAGCTTTGGCAAAGTATTAGGATACAAAAACCACTAGAATCAATAGCTCCCTGTATATCAATAATCTGTGAAGAGAGGGAAATCAGGAATACAGTTTTATTTGCAATATTCTCAAAAATTAGGAATAAACCTAACCAAAGATGTGGAGGTCCTCTATAGTAAAAACTGTAAAACTCTGAAGAATCACCAGGAGGTGGAAAGATCTCCTATGTTCATGGACCAGCAGAATTAACATTGTGAAAATGATCATACTGCCCAAAGTAATCTACAAATTCAATGCAATACTCATAAAAATCGCAATGTCCTTACTGATACAGAGAAAAATCTAGAAATTCATATGGAATCACCAAAGCAAATGTGGAAGAAAAAAAAACCAATGCTGGAAGTATCACAATTCTAGACTTCAAACTTGGCCACAGAGGTATAATAACAAAAAATAAATAAAAATAGCCCTGAAAGACCCAAGAAGTAAACTCATATAATGTTTCATTTTATATATATATATATAATATATGATATATATGGTAAGATACTATATATATATATATATAGAGAGAGAGAGAGAGAGAGAAAGACAGAGAAAGAGACTGCCTCTTCAACAATGGTGTTGGGAAAACTAGACATTCACATATAAAAGACTGAAACTGGATCTCTTTTTATCTCCTTGCACTAATATCAACTCAAAATGGATCAAAGACCTCAACATTAGACTTGAAACCTTGAAACTACTACAAGGAGAAGAAGAAAGGTTAGAATTTATCAGTGTAGGCAGAAACTTTTTGCAGTATTCACAATAACCAAGTCACAGAAATAGCCCAGATACCCTACAATGAATAAGTAGATAAAGAAAATGAAGTACATAGATACAATGGAATTTTGCTTATCTATTAGAAAGTGTTATTTAAATGCAGGGAAATGGACCTAAAAAATATGTTGTCAAGTCAGGCTCAGAGAAACATGTGGAAGCTAGGTCTAAAAAAATAAACTGATAAAGGATGCTACACTTAGAGGAGGTGGCTCTTCTAGACAACTAATAAACTGTTTGTCAAAAATAAATCCCAGGAAGTGGAAACATTTTTGGGGGGAGCACACTGAGGAAGAACATGAGTGGAGGGAGGAACAGTAAGCCTAAGCAAATATAGTCTAAGTACATTGTGTAAAAATTGAACTATGCAGCTGGAGGATAGGCATGGGAAGGGGTGACATTGATGAACTAGCATTGTACTCATAATCCGACTTATAGTGCTATAACCTCTGTACAACTACCTAAAAAAGAGAAACCAAGTTGTGCTTTCTCAGTATTTTGCCGCCAATTGGAATTCACTTGATCCGCTTTAAATCATGATTTCCACACTGTAAAAGAGTTATAATTTATGCTTTACAACATTGAGAGTTAGATGGTGGTTAAGTAAAGGTGCTTTTTAAAAAAATCCAACCATTCCTATTTTCGTCAGGTAATGGTGGTGAGGGGCTATTTGAAAATACAGAGACTCTTTTCTGAGGAGAATTTTGGCCTTCTGGAAACTTGAACACGAAATACATAAGTGGCAGTCACAAGGTTCTGGCTTACTCTAAGCTCCTCTGTGTCTCACCTATGTATTGAACTTGATTTCGAGAGGAAGTATCAAAGAGAGTTGAGTATCACTTACAAAGCTAGGAAAGATTCTTAGGTATATCTCAGCCACCTTCTGAGATTTATTTCTAAGGCTAAATAATAAAAAATCCAGAAAAACCAGTTCACATTTATGTTTCTAAATAAATGTACCAAAACACCTATGGAATAGACACAAGCTGGCTTTAACATATTGTTTTTAAAAATAAACTTTTAGCCATGTTCCCAGCTCATGCTTATGAACCCAGCTTCTCAGAGGCAGAGATTAGGATGATTATGTTCAAGGCCAGTCTGGGCAAATAGTAAACAAGACTCCCATCTCAACAAAATCTGGGTGTGGTGGCAAGTAACTGCCATCACAGGATATGTAAAATAAGTGGCTCCCTGACTGAAACAAGCCCCATGCTAAAACGTGAAACCCTGCATGAACAATAATGCAAAAAAGATCAAGAGAGTGGTTCAAGTGGAAAGACCACAAACTTTTGCTAGCTAGGCATTCTAAGTTCAAACCTCAGGACTGCAAAGACCAAAAGTTTAGTGTTAAATTTGGGGTATGAATCTTTGAAGTAACTAGGCAGCACACTACTATATTTACTGTCAGCAACAGACTGCATCGAGGATAGTGGTCTCACATAGTGACATCATAGCTAGTTTCTTTGTATAGGTACGCTTTTGTGTTCACATGAAGCAATCACCTAGTAGCACAATTTTTAGATCACATTTCTTTTGGTATATACTGCATGACTACTTCAATAATTCATGTACACTTTATACATGTCCAATATAGAAGGTAACTTCTGTTAAAATTTTTCTTATTGTGGCCCATAATGGCTTGTTTCCATTTCTCAAAAACAGTAAGTTTTTTTCTAATAAATTTGATGATCACCCTCTACCACTTCATAAAAGGACTGAAGTTTAAGCAATCTCTACTCAATTGCATGAGGTCTTCAAAAGATGCTGATGGTGAGCAATTCAGTACCTATACAATCAGTTGGCTTCTTAAATTCCTGCAACTCTCTTCCTGAGCATGTTCTCTGACCAAAGAAGTGAATTTGCATATATGAATCAAGCTGTAAGTTCTGAAATGTTTGGAAGCAGTCCTTAGTCACTGAAGGGCAGAAGTTGTTAGACAAATACTCATGCTCCTCAACTCATGAGCAACTGAGTCCTGGTTACCCAGGGATCTGCTTTCCAATAATATATAATAATCCTGGTTTCCTCTCCCAATCTTCTGCTTGCCAAGGTACCCTGAGATCACTTAGCAAATGAACCCCAAGATAAGGACTCAAATGGCTTTTCTTTCTTGCTATTGTTTCTAACATATTTATAAGATGATTTCTTTGTTGCTTTGTATGTCCCTCCCCCACAGTATAACCCCTGTTCTCACTGTATTTGATGCTGGCATAATTTGTGGAGGGGAAGGGAAAAAACAAATTGTTTAGATAGGGATACAGGTGGACCCATTGCAACAAATAGATGTACAAGACATGATGTCGAAAAACGAACTTTACAACTTTGGCCTGGGGGGGAGGGGAAAGAAGAGGGAAGGGAGAGATGGGAAGGGATGGGAAGGGGAAATAAAGGAGGCGGCAACAATGCTTGATAAGAAATGTGCTCATTATCTTGTCCATGTAATTGTAACCCCTCTGTGTGGTATTTTCACAATAAAAAATAATAATAAAATTATATGGACTTAACTCATTGTTTCAGCACATGCTTTTTCTTTGAAGAATCCAACCCAAAAGAGTTCTCAATTTTTCTAAAAATATTTTTAGCCAGTTCCAAATTACACATCAGAACAATTCTTAGTTAGTGACATTTTCATGGGAAAATGTGCCTGGAGGCCATTTCTGAAAACTTTGTCATAGTCTCTGAAGCCAGAACAGTATCAGAACCACATTTTCAAAACAGAAAACATGCTATGTACTGTATATTAAAATAAAGACTTTTCAAAAGAAACAAAATGTGCTTAGTATAAGAATGTCTGCCTATTGTTTGATAATAAAAGCAATATCTTTTTTTAACAGATAATTTGTGTAGTTTACAACTCCTCCCACTTTCTCTTCTGACAAGTCTTCAATAATCTCATGGATACAACTGGAAAAAATACTGACAGAGGAGGAAGAGCTGATTGCCAGAAGAACCAGCCCTATTATTAGAGGGCTGGAGAGGAACTTAATTGCAATGGAACAGTGATTAAATCAGTCATGCCTATATAAACGCTAACAATGGAGTTCAGAAAACTTCCGGATTAGTAAATATATTGAGGATCTGGAAGGGTAGAATCTTTTCCCCTCTCTGCTATCTTCCTGAGTTACGTAGTCTTTATTGCAAACATAAGTAAATGTAGTTGTGTGAGGTATCCTAGCAAATTACTGAATATTTTTTAGCTCTTGATTGCTGTTGTTTTTCTGGGCTGTTTAAAACTTCTTATGGGTACCCTTGAGAGTCAGGCATCCAAGTGGTCGCTCTTTCATAGGGGCTCCTAAGGGAGAGAATCCCGAATGAATGGGGCTAGATGTACTTGCAAAGGGAAGTTATCCACCACATAGGTCCCTGGAAGCTACAGTCTCAAGCCTACCCTGATGAATCCAAACCCGCTGGGAGCTCCTACCATTCCCAGTCCCATGGCTGCTACACACCTCCTTACTCCTGGGGCAGATCTCTTGGGTGAGTATCAACAAAAACACTCCCACACAGCTCTCTTCTGAAGGTTCTCAGGAAACTCCATCTGTGTGCTCCATTGCTGCCTTCCCTAACTGGTTAGCTCTCTTCCCACACCCCAGTGTGCATGGATCTCCAAGTTTACAGCAAATACAAATCTGACTCCAAGGCAAACTCGAAAACTCAAAGTCAGTATCTCAGTATATCTAAATAGGCATGAAAACTAATTAAGCCTGAGCACTTGATATAATATAATATCCGGGACCGAGAAGGAATTGAGTCAATACCGGTTGAGTACACAAAGTTTTAACTGCTCCACAACTCTGCAAGGATAAAGAGGTGTTTCTCAAGTCTGAGCCACAGGCTGCTAGTCCATCTTGTTCTATTTTCACTGGGGAACAACATCTGTTCTCCAATCCGTTTACATGGCATATTATATATGCAGAGACGGTAATTAAGTCTCCCACCGCATCTTCTCCTTTGGCGAGCCAGCGCCATTTCCATGATCCCTTCCTCATAACGCTGGGTTTCTAAACCTTTAATCATCCTGCTGTTTTCTGAATCCAAATGTCCCACTTGCTTTTAAACAGTGTAGACTCAAGTGGAAATCTATCATAATGATGTTGTAAAAGTTTGGCAAATTTCAGAGAAAACCATCTGTTTGGTCCTTTTTTTTCCCATTATCTTCTTGTTGCCTTTTCATTAAGAGAGTCTTAGAAACTGTACACTTTATTTTTAACATTAATTTAATAATATAGCTCACTATTTATACTCATACAACTTGGGGGCAGAAATGGATTCAGAAATGGAGAGTTTGAAAGCTGACAAACAAGCATTTTCATGACACTGTGAATATACACTGCATGTACTTTTAGGACCGAGATGCAAAATAACTGTGCATTAGCTGTTGCTTTTCATTGTTTTTTTCAAGATCACTTTTGTTATCTCTATTTGAGCCTTTCTCATGCTTCCAAGAATTTAAAGATTATTATTACATAGTACTTACTATGAACCAGGGAAGGGGTTTTACATGTATTAACCTATTCATCTTTTTAATGGCCCAGTGAATCAAGTACTATTGCCATTCCTACCCAACACCCTTTTCCAGATGAAGAAAGTGAGAAACAGAGAAGCTAAAGATTTGCTCAAGATAAACTCAGTAAGTGAGATTTAGAGTTGGGATTTAAACATTAGATCTAGCTCTTGCAGTCTGTGATTGTATAGTAACATGCTGCCATTTTTAATTGAAATAATTTTGTTTGTGATCATAATATTTATAGGAAGAAATCTTTGTGCTTAAAGTTTATTTTTCTAATAATGGTTAAATGTCCCTCACCCCAAATACTTAGATATGTTTCAGATTTCATTTTTTTATTTGGTGACATTTGCATATGCAAATATGAGATGTTTCAGATTCGGACCCAAGTCTGAAAATGTCTTTTATGTTGCATATTATATATATATATGTAATATACAGCCTGGAGGTAATTTTGTATAATTTTTATAATCTTGTACATGAAGTATGAAAATTTTATGGTGTGAATTTTTCTTCTTGTAGTGTCATGTTGGAGTGTAAAGCATTGGATTAGGGATGCTCAACTTGATAAAAATTATACCTGTATCCTAGAGCTAGGTTGACTAAAGACTTGACTCATTGTGTTTTTGTTATTTCTCTATATTAAAAACAGTTTTTAAATGACTGATCTGAAAATACAAATCAATAGTTCCTAAATATTGGTGACTTTAGCTTCCTTTAGGTCAAATATTGGGTTTAACTTGTTAGGTAACTTGCAAAAAAAAACAGAAGCAACCTGATTCTTTGACCCTGTTATAAGAATTTAGTCAACATCTTTTGCTAGTCATATTGACTTTGAAAAGAAAAATGCCTACATTATTAAAAAATCAAATAATCTTTTAAATTCATATGAATGGCTATAGTTAAAACTACAATTTAGATCTCCTATCTCCAGACAGTAATTTTCTTGTGAAACCATACCACCTTCTGTAAGATTGGATACTTTTTTCCCAAAGTAATGTTGTAACTTACAAGTAAAACTTAAAGCATATGTCATTGATTATACCACAGTAGGCTTTAGAACCATATGTGCAAGGGATAAATGTAATGATTTGTAGGTCAAATAATTGCAACTAAGTTTTATATTCTGGAAATACACTCAGGAAATGTGCTTAATTTGAGGAAAACACATTTTTGAATGATAAAGGATTCTAGATGAAGAAAATACCCTCTAAATATTTATATGCTGCCATTTTTGGTTAGTCTTATAATGAGGCTTTCCTCTAATAAGATCTCATAAAAGGTTCTAAATATCTTCCTAGTTTTAAAAAGCTAGCAATAATACATGTGTTCCCATAAAAGCCAGATACACTATAATTTTATAGATTATGAAGAGATGAAAAAAGTATGTAATATGAGGCAAAGAGGGAGGAGGATAAAAAAAATCAGCTTTGATATCAAAACCTAGTTCAAAGGCAGGTTGTGTTAAAAATACACCTTAGATAAAAATGTGAAATAACGGCTTTTTCCTACTGGGATCATTCTTATTTCTATGGAGCAATTGGATCTGTTACCATTGATTGATTCACTCATTCCAAAAAAGAAAAACTTTAGCTTTTGGAACTAGCGAACACTGCTGTAGTTCCTTCGAGTACCTTTGTGATTTATGGAACCCTTTCTCTCTAAGCATTTACCATACTGAAGGGGTAGTTATTTTCCACATAGAAATGATAAGGTAGCACAGAGTAGATACTAAGTGTTTGCTGAATAAATAAGATTTCAAAACTTAT
Organism: Dipodomys ordii; assembly: GCF_000151885.1. Classification (NCBI taxonomy): domain Eukaryota; kingdom Metazoa; phylum Chordata; class Mammalia; order Rodentia; family Heteromyidae; genus Dipodomys; species Dipodomys ordii. The sequence goes on from NW_012267288.1 coordinate 4,624,651, forward strand.
GATGCAATATTTAAGGAAAGTGATTTCTATTCTTTTCTGTTTAACTGGAAAAATGAACCATGGATAACTGCAGGCCAAACTTTTGGAGGAAAACAAGATAAAAGGGAAATTTGAAGCTGCCTGGGAATTGAATTTTTATGATAAAATAAATTGTCATGTCACTACTATCTCCTTCCTGGAAAAAAGCATTGCTGCTAGAAATCCTCATTTGTATTATTTTCCCTAGTCAGATGATAAATTGTAGGCTAATTTTGTTGTTTTCCTATGAAGAAACTGAAGCTTTGAAAAATTGTATGGTCACACACACAAGTCACTGGGTAAAGATGGGTGGCATGAGGGCTTTGAAGAAGAGTCCAGATAAAGAAGAGCTGCATTGTGGGAAATGAGAGCTGCCAGCATGGAGCAAGAAGGCTGACTCACCAGGAAAGGAGTTAGCACAAAAGGTCAACTTTCTCTCACAGTTAAAGGAAAAACTCACCAGTCATGTGCCGGACGAGATAAAAACAACACCTAGACCCTTTAACAAAACAGAACATGCCTGTAATATGACAAAATGAGACTTAAAGATGGGAAGCATGTTTTAAAAACTGACTACAGAATGCTAGAGAATTTGAGGGCAAGTTAAAGATACTTCTAGATCTCCTGTCACATCTGGGTACCACCAGGGCTCATGGGAAAAATATTTTGAGAGTTTTCATTCTGGAGCTAAGAAAGGAGGATGAAGTCAATGTAAAAGGTTATGCTTTGCAGCAAATTGCATCAGTATTATTTGAGCTCAGAAACAGTATTTGAAGTAGCTCTTCCAACATTACTAACCATGGCTCCATCGATTGCAACTCATGATGGGATGCTGAGGAGGGAGAGAGGAGATAAACATAAAACTCTTTAAGGAGAATGTGGCGAAGCCATTAAAATTCATTGGCTCAGGGAGCCCATTAAAACATTTTCCACTCCACTCATTGAGGCTGTGGAAAAACTGGCAACTCACATTTCTCAATCTAGGATGTGGAAAGTTTAAATGACAAGAAAATGGAAAGGAAGGAAGTGGCAAAAGGAAGAACTATGATTTAGTTATGGCTAAACTGAGTCTATGGTTTTTTCAATTTAAGAAAATTCAAAGTCAGGCATCAGTGGCTCACACCTATAATCCTAGCTACTGAGGAGGCTGAGATCTGAGGATCACAGTTCAAAGCCAACCCAGGCAGAAAAGTCATTGACAGTCTTTTTTTTTGGTCCGGTCGTGGGGCCTGAACTCTGGGCCTGGGTGTTGTCCCTCAGCTCTTCAGCTCAAGGCTAGCACTCTACCCCTTGAGCCATAGCACCACTTCCAGCTTTTTTTTTCTGCTTATGTGGTGCTGAGGAATCGAACCCAGGGCCTCATGCATGCAAGGCAAGTGCTCTACCACTGAGCCACCTTCTCAGCCCCACATTGACACTCTTATCTTGAATAAAACACCAGAAAACTGGAAGCAGCACTGTGGCTCAAGTGGTAGAGCACTAGCCTTGAGCTGAAGAGCTGAGGGACAGTGCCCAGGCCCAGAGTTCAAGGCCTACAATCAACAGAAATGAAAAAAGAAAAAGAAAATTCAGAGGAGACCAGGAAAAGGATGGGATTATAATCAAACCGTCATTAATCTGTGTATCAAAAAAGAGAGGACTTTTTGAAGACTTTATGAATAGAGAATATACTTCATTTATATATTACAATAAATATTTGAGTATATTCTCTACATAATACATGTGCATATAAAATAGCATTACAAAGGTAATAACTCAAATGATCTTACACTATGTCTTGGACATTAGTATTGCTACTATTTACTGAATATACACTGAGAACTATTTAAGGCAATTTCAATATTATACTTCATTGACTTCCTCTAGACACTCTGTAGAATTAGAATTATCACCCTCACACAGAGAAAATCGAATTTGAGAGAGATAACACAACCAAGGTTTAAATTTAATTATGAATCTCTTTGTTACAGCATCCTTGCTTCTTCTACTCGTTACCTCCATTTGAGTCTAGATGATATCTGTAATTTGGTGAGGAATAAACCTTCTTTCTAGGACATGGAAACCAAGGACAGTGCCAGGAAAAGAGCTACATAAGAAGACCTAGATGCTAACAGAACAGAGAATATACGAAAAAAGCAACTGGCACAGTGCTTGACCCAGTATACCATATAGTATCCTGTTAGCAAAACGAGGAGAAAAAAAGCATGCCAGACCAAATAGAAAAATCTTATTTTTGAATGCTGTTTACAGAGGTTTGTGTGGTATCTTCAGTTTTCAAGAGATTAAGGGAAATGAAGTGACCAAGATGATGCCAGAAGTAGAGCTTCTCTTAAGAATTAAATGAGAGTTCCCTGAAGACAGGAGGCATGGGGATGGGTTCATTGAAACTTTACTTGCTGTGCGGGATGAACAAAGCATTTAAAGGTTGGGAAATTCAAAGGTTTGAAATGTGTTTTTCACTTCTGTTGTATATTTTAAAGCTGACTCTGAAAGTGCTTGCTAGGATTAGTGTGGCAGAGAAAATGATCATTGATTCCTTGTCTTTTTTTGGAATATGCTGTAGAGCGTGGTGGCTGCCATTTGTCAGCATACAAACTGGACTTTACACATCGCCTTAAAGTAAGTTTTCTTGTTTTCACACCATACTAAAAGTATCTATCAGAGCACAAGGATGTCCTTGAACAATCTTCTGAAATGTTAAAATGATAATATGAGTTGAGGAAAAATTTTATGTATTTATAAGTTTTGATCAGGGATGTTCTCACATAGAAAAAGGCAATCGTGCATAAAATCCTCAAGACACCCAGTAAAAAGTGCTTGACCCAGTATACCATATAGTGTCCTATTAGAAAAAAGAGAAAAAAAGCATGACAGACAAATAGAAAGACTTTGTTTTTGAATGAAGTTTTCAGAGGTCTGTATAGTATCTTAAGTTGTAGGTATAAATATGCTTTATCAAAGTTATGACTTCAAAATTAGCTAAGTTTCTTCAATTTACATTTAAAACATTTTAGGATGATACTTTTTTGTCCATTTCAAGCATTGGTAGAAATTCATATTTTGAAGAATGTACGTGTATTTTATGATTTCTTTACTACTGTAAAAGAGACATTATTTCTAGAAGCAATAAACAAAGAATCACGAAGCTAAATTTGTAAACTACTAAACAATGTAAAGGAAACAATATCACCATCCAAAGATAACAAGTGTGTATATTTCCCACAGGGCTCTGCATGCTCTGAGGATGGAAAAGGCTGATAAGCTTCTATAAGACTCTTTTTCAGACAGCCAAGAATAACACATGTGCTGTTTGTATTGCTCCCTGGGCTCTGGTGTTGCTAAGAAAAGCATGATCAAGAAAATCTCTAATGATAGCTCTGAGATCTGAAGGCTGCCCTTCCCTGAAATAGGAAAGAAATGACTCCCTCATTCTACAAGGTAAAAAAGAAGAAAAAAACCTATAGCTAGAAAATCAAGCATGAAGAGCAAACTCTTTACAACCAAGGTAGTATATAAAATGACTTCAGTTTTTCACACGGAATCTTCATAGTTTTGCAAACTCAAAATGTTCACAGATGGTTCCCTGGTCACCTTGCTGCAGCCTCTATCTCCCTAGTTCTGTCTTGGCTCTCAGGTTCCTGGTCTCATTACGATTCCAAGGAACATGTGGTTTTTTTTTGTTAAAGGCTATTGATTATACTTTGAGCAGAAGTAAGTTTCTACATACCCTTCTTGACTAGTCTTTCATTCAGGAATAAGTTACATGGTCTTATTTTAAAAAATTATTGAGAAAGGTGTTAGTTTCACTGGTATCCTGTTTTAACATTATTTCTTATTTCTATATCTTTGGATTCATGTTTCTTTTTTTGACATTTTTCTATTGTGAAAATACCATACAGAGGAATTACAATTACATGGGCAAGATAACGAGTTCATTTCTTATCAAGCATTGTTGCTTCCTCTTTGTTTCCCCTTCCCATCTCTTCCCATACTCCCCCACCTCCTCCCACCCAGATTCATGTTTCTTTTACTGGAGTTTGTTCACAAGTGATATTTGCACATCTGAAAAATGAAGAGTGGCTGGTTTTTATGTAACACTTATTAATGACACCTTAGAATGAGTGTTTTATGAAAACACTTTGGAAAACAATGAAATATTAATGTTAAAAATGTTAAACCACATTTGATTTTCATTTTCTTGGGCTTCCATATGCATTGGATCAAATGAATCTTATACTGTTACCAGATATTTATCTCATTTCAATATATGATGTTTCAGTATAAATATTCTCTCCCTCTCCTACTTTATTGCTGAGATAGAGTCAAATTAGCAGATAGATACAGGCAACTAAACATCTTTCACCTAAGGTCTTACCAATAAAATAAAAACTTCTCAAAGAAGGTAGGCCAGGCCAGGTGCCAGTGGCTCACACTTATAATCCTAGCTACTCAGGAGGCTGAGGTCTGAAGATCATGGTTCAAAGCCAGCCCGGGCAGGAAAGTCCATGAGATTCTTATTTCCAATTTACTCACAGAAAACCAGAAGTGGCACTGTGGCTCAAAGTGATAGAATGCCAACCTTGAGCAAAAAGAGCTGGGACAGCATCTAGGCCCTGAGTTCAAGCCCCACAACTGACAAAGAAAGAAACAAAAAAAGAAGAAGAAGAAGCTAGGCCAATTAAAACTACAGGTAAATAGATAAATTGAGTTATGTATATAATTCAAGAAGATACACATCCTTTGCTTGGACATTAATATTATCACTAAGCCAAGCTTACTTTTGCTATCAACTTCTAAAAATTGAGAAAATGAAGCGACAGCAGGGCTCTATGTAAGCTCAAGTCCCTCTGTTCAATCTCAATATGGAAAAACAAAATTAAAAAGTGAGATTTGTAAAAGAGCATATGCTAAAGAAGTGAGCCCAGAGCACTACCTAGATCAGAAGTACAATGCTGAGTGCAATAAGACTTCCAAATTAAATATTTTTTGTGATGACCACCCTCCACAAAAGAATATATAATGTGAAATTGTTAGGACCAGTTCAAAATTAAAACAGATAGAGGGCTGGGAAGGTGGCTCAGTGGTAGAGCGCTTGCCTTGCATGCATGAAACCCTGGGTTTGATTCCTCAGCACCACATAAGCAACAAGAAAAAAGCCAAAGTGGCACTGTGGCTCAAGTGGTAGAGCGCTAGCCTTGAGCTGAAGAGCTGAGGGACAGCACCCAGGCCCAGAGTTCAGGCCCCATGACCGGACCCCCCAAAAAACACACAACAACCCCCACCCAAAAAAAAAACAGAGAATATTGATTAGACCAAGGAAGAGGGAAATTTAACCAAGGACAAACAAGTCCACATAATCTGAGAAACATAGGTACAGACCCTGGGAATAGAACAAGACTGCTGTTGGACAGTTACTGAAACTTGACTATTTAGAGTAGGGCCAAATGTTAAATTTCAGAGATAAAGGCTTGAGTAGGGAGTTAAGCACCAGGATGGCTGACCTAACCACCTGCTTTTTTAAGGATGCTTGTCTCACCTTTAGGCCAGTTGGGGAGCTAATCAATGCTTTCCACCATTTGGGGCGGTAATGTTTGCTAAGGCTAAAGCAGAGCCCTCCTAGGTCAAAAGGCACTGAGCCAGGTATCTGCACTTCAAAGGAAGGTCTGCCTCACCTCCAGGCCTTGGAGCTGAGTGCACAGCCCCCATCTCCAGCCTGGGCATCAGGATGTCTGCAGGGAATTGCTTGGGCTCAGCCACCTTACTTGCTTTGATGCCATTTGTAATCACAAACTGCTAGTTATGCTTTTGTAACTTGCTTCTTGTCAATTATGAAACTGCCACTGACCACCTGAGAGTGACCTTCCCCCTCCCCCCACCACCCATGGACCTTGCCTTAAATACCCTGAGCTATTTGACTCCATGGCTGGTCTTCACTGTCACGACAGTAGAGGTCAAATGCCATGACCAATAAATGATTCCTAGCCTTGTTGACTGAGTGTGAGTGACTCCTTTTTCCAAATGGGATCGACTCCCACCAGCCCCAGAAAGCTGGGATATTTCATTTTTCACTTAGAGCTAATAATTTCTACTTCTTTCTTCCCTGGTATTTATACTCAGAATTCATTTTCAGGAATCTATCCTCTATAGAGATAAAGAATTCTATTTTGCAAACATAACGTTAAATTTAAACCTTGGATCTCTTTTTGGAATAGGTTCCATTTGGTCTTGCTGGGTTTGGGAAATGAGTACTAGAGGCTTCATCTTCATATCCTGGAAGAGCACTGTCATACCACTAGAATTCCCACTTGAGACAAGTTTTCATTTGAGTCTCTACCAATGAACACATGGTGGGTGGACAAAGAGCTTCTAAGCTTTTTGATGTAGAAGTAGGGCTGTTTCCTGAGGAGTATGGGGCACTGGGGAGCATTAAAGACAGGAACAATGACAAAGGAAATCTCCATTGTTTGCTTTCATTATGGTTTTGTGAGCAATGAATTTCATGGCTTTGAGTCTTGAATGGATGTGTTACAGGTCCCAATCTTGTTCCCATCATAGTCCTAGGAACCATACATGGTATCATAGTGTCACAACATTGTAAGTAATTAAATCAAATCATTAATTTGAATAAATACCCAACATCTAATTTATTTCCCCTGGTCATCTAATAGGGATACAAGGGTTTTTGATTACAGATACTATGAACAACATTTGAAGCATTTGTAGTTTGAAGATCTATTAAAAGGCATGATAAATCAATCTTGCTCTTCCTATGCTCCCAAATACCAGCATGATTTTTTTCTTTCTTAAGTTCTTTTCTTTCTTAAGGAATATTAAAAATAAAGAATAGCTCTCTAACACAAACAGAAATGAATTTTCCTCTGACTTTCATATTTCAATTGACAATCTTATCTGTATAGATACACTCTTTTGTTTTCCAAAGTATGAATTGAGGTTTTTAAAAAATTACAACAAATGGGAATAATTCATTTATTAAACAGTTGTTCAACTTTTACATGTAGCTGTTGCCCTCAAAACCCTATTCTGCCCTTGTTCCTGGCTACATAACATTACAACTTTCCAGCTTTACATGTGGCTAGGTACTGCCACATGATTAAGTTCTTATCAATGAGACATAAACAAAAGAACAAAATCACTTGGGTGTGAGACTTAAGATAACATGCTCATTCCATACTCCTCTTAACTCCTTTCTGTAGGCTGGAGTTGCTGTGCTTCCAACATTGTTCTTGTAGGTGTTGACAGTGGCCTATGAGATGACCTCACTACTCAGCAAGACAGAAGGAAACTGTGTTCCTAAAAGGCTTGGAGGAGCAGAGCCACCCATGTAATTTGGAAAGCCCACTGTAAGACATTGTTAATAGGTATTATATGTAAAGCAGTTACATGAGGAAAAAAACTAATTTAAGCCATTTTTTAAGTACTATCGATTGAATTTTAGCTACTTGGATCTCAACTAATAAATAATTATTGCCTTTATTTTACTACTTCCAAAAAAGTGAAGTTTATGGAGGTAAATCACTAATGTACTGGGATTTTTCTAGATTCCCCTTCCTACTGAGCAGAATGTATTTTCAAAGAAGCACAGTGAGCCTCTCTAGAAAGAATAACACAAAAGGCCTTAATGGGCACCCATGCCTACAAAAATTCTCTTTAATCTATTTACTTCTGGATCTTAGATGACCTTTTGGGTTTTTTTTGGGGGGGTCGTGGGGCTTGAATTCTGAGCCTGGGTGCTGTCCCTCAGCTCTTTAACTCAAGGCTAGCACTTTACCACTTGAGCCATAGCGCCACTTCCGGTTTTCTGGTGGTTTATTGGAGAAAAGAGTCTCATGGACTTTCCTGCCCAGGCTGGCTTTGAACCACGATCCTCAGATCTCAGCCTCCTGAGTAGCTAGGATTACATGTGTGAGGCACTGGCAGCTAGCTCAGATGACCTTTTTTTATGTCTGGAAGTCCTTCTTACAAGGTTTCCTTTCCTGGAGCCATGTAAGAAGTCTAATGTAAGAAATTCAGAAAGAGCTTCTGAGGTTATAGTTTATGTGACATTGTTCCACCTTTCTGATGAACAGTGGGAGAAGAACATATTCCTCCCATATGAATTCCTCATCATTCCAATCTCTTATATTATTCTTACAAAAGGAAACTCTGTCATCTTGCTCCATAAACTAATTAGCACTAAACTTGTGTTCCATTGATCAAATAGCACAGCCATTAAACAATAATCTGCACAAAATAAATGACTAAGCCTTCTCTATAAGTCAATAAGACAAAATCCTTGAAAGTATATTAAGACAAATGCGAGACCAGCTGGAAGAAATCAAACAAGCAAAGCAGGTGGGTTGGCTCATGTTTGGGAAAATGAAACACAGCATGAGGCACTTCACATTTCCACAAAAGCAAGATCTCTAATCTTTGTCAGGCTTTGAACTGAGCTAAATGCTTGACTTATTTAAGAGAGCTGGTAGCTGGGAACTGGTTGAACTAAGAGTGTCAGGTTCAATTCTGAAGATGTTTTCTCATACTGTGCCTGCTTGTATGTACTCTGAGGATTGCCAGATAGCCAGTGACAGATGATAGTACATCTAAGTGTGATTCTAAGTGATGTGAAGGCTATGTGATTGTGTCTCCAGAATAGTAAAAATGAAGGAATTCTTGTAAAATGTTCCTGTTGTGTTGGGTAGCTGTAAAGCTGGCAAAGGGCAGGTAGACCTTCAACAAAACCATTCCTTACTGGGACAAACACAACAGTGGCTAAACAGCCTCAAATCACTACAGTGTGGATTCAAATCACTACACATGTGCGGACACTCAAGAACTCAGAACTGGAACTTTAACACCACCTGGAATACATCTTTATGAGATGGGATTTTTTTTTTCTCCAGTATCTATACTACCTTTTCCCAAAGAGCTTTTCTTGTTGTTATGAAGGGAGATTTACATCAATCACATTTAAACTAAAAATAATCAAATAGTGATTGTTGCTTTCATTCTTAAACCTCTGAGAATGGTTAAGAAGTTGCAAAGTGTATCACACACATAACTAAGAGTAATATTTACGTAAGTGTCCAGACTCAGCCTTATCCGATTTCACACACACACACACACACACACACACAAAAGATAAAAGCTAACAAAGCCACCTAAAACTACAGTTTTCAGAATCAGAGAACTCTTATATCCTAACAAGTATAAGATGGATAGAATTAAATTTAAAAATGCAACTGAAAATCACAAATTCTAAATCAGGCAACAGAGCAAACTGTCCAACTGACAAAAAATGTTGTCAAATCACCAAAGCTCTTATCATTTGGATTAAAACTACCAGAAGTATACCAGCAAGAAAATTCAGGGGCAATCTCTTTCTGTTTTATAAAGTGGTCAGTCTTCTGTGCTCACCAAACATATGCTTACTTACATATGCTTACTCCCATCCACAGATCTTTCTGAACGAATTAATATGCTCAGAAAACAACTTTAGAAGGATGAGGAGGAATATGTAAAATGGTAGGTTATCCAATGAAGATATAGAATGCTCAGTTACATTTGAATTTCACAGAACTTAAATTTTTAAGTATCTCAAATATTATTTTTTCATTATCTTCATGTAGTATCCTGTGTTTTAATCTAATGTTCTCTCCCACTCCGATCTGTTCTAGCTTCACCCTTCCCCTCAAGTTTCCCAGTTTCATTCATGTACATTATTCCTACATCATCTCATCACTCCTTTCCATTTAAACATTGTCTTCTCCTAAAAATATCCTCCTTTGGCCATACTGTGTGGGAATGCCTAGAGATTCATGTCCTGGTGTATTTTTTGCATTTGAGCATATAAAAATATTTATTGAGATGAACTCTAGTAAATGGAAAGGAGGTTTTTTTTCTTTGTTTCTGTTTCCATTGTCTTGTGTGTTCATTTATCTGGCTTTGGGAGGGTAAAGGGGAGCAGAGAAATGGAGGGACAAAGGGTGAACAAATGCAGCAGTGGTAAAAATGTTAAAAATGAACTATACGAGTTGTGGGTGGGTATGGGAGGGAAAAACAGAGCAAGAGAAGGCGTGATATTGGTCAAAACGAAATGTACTCTTTATCTAACTTATGTAAAGGTAACCCCTCTGTACCTCACTTTACAATAAAACAAAATACATGAAAAATCTCTCTTCATAGCTGCATCCAGTCAAGACATAATCAGGTTCTGATTTTCATTTTACTGTTAATTGTTCAATAAATAAAATTTGCTGGGTGCTGCTGGCTCATGCTTATAATCCTTGCTACTCTGAAGACTGAGATCTGAGTATCCTTGTTAAAGAAGTCTCATGGGCAGGAGACTTTAACCTCCAATTAGTAAAGGCTGGAAGTAGAGCTGTGGCTCAAGTGGTAGAGTTTCAGCTTTGACTGAAAAAATAAGGGACAATACTCAGGCCCTAAGTTCAAGCTCTAGTCTACACGCATGTGTGCACATACACACACAAATTAAGTGTATGGACAAAATAAATATAAGTCACACACTAGTTTTCATTTGTGTTCTTATTTGATGTTAATCTGAAATTCAGCCTTGAGTGAGTATCCTACAAAGGGAGAGAAAAATAAAAAGAATTGCTCAGTGGGGAGAAATAGCTAAGAAAAGTGTAGTAAGTTGATTTAAAGACTAAGAAGCCTTTACAATAATGTTATCTGAATGTTATAAATCTATATTACATATACTCCAAAGATTATAGACTGAGAATAATACCCAAAATCATCCGAATACAAATGATAGCATAAAAAGATAATCGTTAGAAACTAAATATGGCTAGAATACATACTCATTGTTCTGCCTTTTAGATAATTTACAGAAAAAAAGAAGAAATGGTGGCAAATAAAATATCAGAAACTATATTTTAGACAAGGAAATGTGATTACGATCCCAGGAAGACAAAAGAAAAAGTATTTTACAGGCAAATTTGTATCATTTTATGCTACTGAACTTTGTGCGCTTGAATACTGACAGTTTTTCTCAGCATTAGTCTCTATGGGACTATATACTCATAGATATCAAGGGACTATTTTATTGTAAAAATATACAAGGAAAATGCATATGAATCATTATTAAGTCAACAAATATATGGTGATGGTAAATATGCACATAAAATAAGCCAAATATCTTGACAAGGGAGCCCAAAATAGAAGTGGATAAAAGCCTCTCCAACAAACATTGTTGGAACAACTGTATGTCCATTTGAACAAAACTGAAACTGGATCTGTGTCTATCATCTTGAATTCATATCAATTAAAAATGGATCAAAGATCTCAGTACAAGACCTGAAACCTGGAAAATACTACAGGAGGGAGTAACAGAAATCTTGAATTTATTTCCATAGGCAGGAACTTCTTGAGTAGAATTTTAAGGGCTCAGTCGATAGGGGAGAGAATTGACAAATGGGATTGCATCAAGCTAAAATATTTCTGCACAGTGAAGGACAGTTACTAAGCTAAGAAGACAGCAGAATTGGAGAAATGAATGGTTTTTTAAATGTGATATAAAAAGTTCACCAATACTATTTCAGATTCCATGTTGCAGCTATAATTAAATTGATTTTCTTTTCCAACTACATTTGTATTTAGGGTGAGATTTTTTTCATATACTTCAAAATATCACTATTGATTTATTATGGAAGAATATAGGAAAATCTATTTCAAAGCCCTGAGTTTAGAAGGACTGAAGGTATTTTTTTAGATGAATTAATTTTATCATCAATTTTCTGGTACATACGTTCAAATAAGGAAATCTGAATTTTACCAGATAATCTCAGATTGTTTAAATTAATTAAATTAGCTTAATTAATCTTAACTGCTAATGTCTTACATATTGGATAAAAATCAGTTGAAAGTATTTTGGAATCATTTTTGAGCTCCATAACAAAAATTAATTCTTTCCATGTGTTAATTAGGATTACATTCAGCAACATATGCTATAATGAGACTTTCTTACATAAAAAGAAATTCATGCTCGGCACTGGTAGCTCATTTCTGTAATCTTAGCTATTCAGGAAGCTGAGACCTGAGGATCATGGTTCGAAGTCAGCCTGGGAAGAAAAAGTCTATGAGACTCTTTTGTCCAATTAAGAAGCAGAAATGCTGGAGGTGGAGCTGTGGTTCAAGTGGTTGAGTGTCAACCTTGAGCAAAAAAGCTCAGGGATAGTGCTCAGGACCCAAATTCAAGACCTAAGACTGCTCCCCACGCCCCCGACCACACACAGAGTTCAGCCAACATACTAGAAAGAAGAAATACTACAGAATCAAAACAGTGTGATACTGGCCAAGCTGATAAGTGATAGAATGGAATCAACAGCCCAGAAATAATCTGCCCCATATGTGGGCACATGATTTTTGACAATGCTGTCATTTGTCTTTTCAACAAATGATGCTGAGAAAACGGGATATCCACATGTAAAGGAATGAAGTTGATACTCACTAGATACTACGTTGAAAATGAGCTATACCATTTGTGGGTGGGGAAAACATAGGGAAAGTGAAGGAAGGAGTAACCTTGTCCAAAAAGAAGTGTGCTTATTACTTGACTTATGTAACTGTAACCATTATAATAACAAAATAACAAAAAGTAAAGTTGAATCTTTTCCTGTTACATATAAAAATTAACTCAAAAAGGGTCAAAAGCCTAAAAACAGACACTAAAAATTCCTTTTCTTAAAAACAAAACAAAACAAAAGGTGGAGAGGACTTTATGATACTCAACTTGGTGTTGATATTTTGGGTATAACACTAAGAATATAGGTGACAAAAGTAAAAGGACACTGCTTGGCACTGGTGCTCATACTTATAATCCTAACTAATCAGGAGGCTAATATACAAGAGTCACAGTTGGAAGCCAGCCTGGTTAGGAAAGTCCCTGCCCTGAGACTTTTATCTCCAATGAACAACTAAAAACAAACAAACGAAAAACTGCTGGAACTGAAGCTATGGCTCAAAATGGCAGAGTGCTAGCCTTGAGTGCAAGAGGTCAGGGACAGTGCTTAGACCCTGACTTCAAGCCACAGGATGGGCATGCACACATGTGCACACGTGCACATACACAAACTGAGAAAAGCAAAAGAAGGTAACACTGCTGAAAAAGAAATGTGCTCATTACCTGACTTGGTAACTAGAATCCCTCTGTATATTACTTTTATAATAATAATAAAAAGGAAAAGACTTTTTTATAGCCCATTCATATGAATTTATTTCCTGAATTTCATGACAAACAGCCTCTTAACTTGCTCTCTGGTTGCTTTTAGATATTGTTTCTCTTGATGGCCACCCTTTTGTCTTTTCCACTTTCAGTAACTCTAGAATGTCTGTTCCAGTTATCTCTCTTTGCGGGTATACATTGCATATATTGTTAGTAGCTGTGGCTTTAGCCATCTAATCTGACAGAACTGTCAGATCCAGTGGCATGGATTGGTCGCATTTATCTGGGATTCTTGCTGACAAGTTCCTTATGTATGACTGTGCTGGATGATACTTTCTGGCAGATGTATTATCACTACAAATTGAAATAAATATGCTGCTTTCGTCCTAAAAGATTTATCTTGTTTTTTAATTGTAAAGATGCTGTACAGAGGGGTTACAGTAACACGAGTAAGGCAATGAGTACATTACTTGTCAATCATTGTTACCCCTCACCTTCCTTGGTGTTGTCCCACTATCCCTTCCCTCCCCTCACTCCTCCCCCTCCCACTACCTCCCCCCCACCTCCTCCCCCCCACCCCACCCCCACTGGAGGTTGTAAAGTTTGTTTCCAATATAGTGTTTTGTGGGTATCCTTGTTGCAATGGATCATCCTGTGTCCTTGTTTCAGCGTTTTGTTATTCCCCTTCCTCTTCCCAGATTAGATATATGTATATACAAGATGCAGGGTACCAGAATCAATACAGTGGCAACAGGGGATATACCATAGAGGAAAGAACATACACATAGTACGTTTAAAACAATAACAATAATGACAGACCTCTTGTGTCCATATCTTGGAGTTCATTTCACTTAGCATCATCTTAAATGGTCATATGCACATGGCTTTTGAGCTTTTCCACTCATCTGATAAGATTATCCTATATGAATACTAATTACTTCAAATAAGGGAAACCATGGGACCTAAATTTCTTTGGTACTTTAATATGATTTTTTTCCAAGTCTTTACATTTCCTAACAAATGGAGCGGTGTCATTCTTTCTGATGGAAGCATAGAATTCATCATTTTCTTGATCCACTCATCTACTGGGTTGGTTATTCACCATAGCTAAGATATGGAAAAGGCATTTTAAAACAGGAAAAGGATACCAACTAGATTTCATGAAATTAAACATTTTGTTTATTGAAGCTACTATTGACAACGAAAAGGCAACAAAGGGTGTCTTAGTCCATTTGGGTCACATGACAAAACACCAGACACTAGTAATTGTAAACACCCCAAATGAATTGCTTACAGTTCTGGAAGCAGGAATGTGGTGCCTATCTAGGTATTTTTCCTTAGATGGTGGAAAAATCAAGAGGGCAAAAAGGTCCTAGCTAGTTCTTTCTGGCACTTTCACAATGGCCCTAATTCACTTCATCAGGGATTAATCTTTATTAGAGAAATGCAAAACAAAACCACAGTGAGACACTACCTCACATTCTGGATAGTTATTATCAGAAGAAAATAAACTCATAGCTTGAATACAGGCCAGTCAATTCTGTTTTTTATTGTAGTGTGACACCTTTATAGTGTTGATAGGCAAACGGATTTGAAATTCAGAGTGGATCTGCCCATTCAGTTGTCTGTTATACCCAATAATTACAAAATGGCACTAACACAAGCCCCAGCATCTACTGAAATAGAAATATACTTCCTCCTGAGTGAAATGTCAGCAGCATTGATGGGGTAGCCAAAGGCAATGCCAACTACACAGACATACCATTCAGAGATAGACAGTAAAGACCCAATTTAAAATTTTAGCACAGGAAAAATGGCAGCCTTTAATATTACCCATATGACTGTTAGAATCGATCACCTTAATTATTGAACAGCAAAGTTGACAGCTGCCAACCTTTCTGATTTGTAGGCTCTGATAAAAGACTCAATGATATGTGTGAACTTTCTTCACTAGAAGTACACAATCCCTGAATACGGATAGTTCCACTCACTTATTTTTTCACTTCATGATTGTGTAGAAAGCAATATGCATGCAACAGGAACTCAAATGGTGAATTTTGACATCTCTGTGGACCAGCAATACGTGTGTATGATACCCTCTCTCCATGCTGGCTCATTGAGGCAGACCACAGTTCGTAACCAATATTCATAGTGTCTTGTGCAATTAACCTATGATATTCAGAAGGTTAGGAAGAGTGAGTGAATTTTCAACTTAAAATATTTTCAGCTTCCAATGGGTTTGTTGGGATATAGCCCATTGTAAGTCGAGGAGCACCAGTAGTCACCTGAAGATCTCACAGATGTCTATGTTTATGGAGCACAGTTATGGAGCACAGTCCGGCCGACCCTCTTCGGATAAAGCATTGATTAAAGTATAGCTCTTATTTAAAGGAATTCAACATTGCAATCAAGCATGCTCTTTATTCATGGAATGTTTGATGAGCCGATCAACGTAAAACCAGGTATAAAATGGTGTTAGCATCAGGATCTCTTTATTTTGTATGCTCCACAAACTATAAAATACATCTAGAGCATGAAGTGCAAAATAAATGAGAATGACTTTTATTAGGTGAGGGCCTGAAGATAATTTGTTGATGCTAAATTACTTGGTCACTTGAAAGTTGAAAGCAAAGAATATAACTTACAGCTTTGAAAATAGAATAGAGCCTAGAGCCTTGACCTGAAATGAAACTTGGGGGGTAGGGGGGTGTCAAGTTTCTTTTAGATGGAAAAAGTAACTATAATTTATTTTTTGGAAGATAGGAAAACATAGTTAAAATAGTTAAGGATACAATACACTATATTGAAAATGAACTTTATAACTTGGGGAAGGAGGAGTTAGGGAAGTGGGGTGGGAAGGGGTTGGTAGGGGAAAAACAGAGCAGGTAACAATGCTTGATAGGAAATGTACTCATTACCTTACTCATGTAACTGTAACCCCTTTGTACAATATCTTTACAATATAATATATAAAAATAGTTAAGGATCAAAATTGCATGTTTTCTTCAACTTTAAAGTTCTAGTGGTATAAAACAAATGTATACATAATATTCAATTATATATCATTTCTTTTTGCATTGTAAAGCTTTTTCTCATTTAAAGCTTCATATGAAGCAGCTGTGAGAATTCTTGATGTGTTTTTTTGGTTGGAATTTTTAGTGTCAGTCCCAAATAAAACTAAATACTCACTCAGATCTTTTTAATAGTTTACCAAGATCAAGTTCCCCTCAAACCATAACATTTTTGTGGGTTGGATATTCTAAAATTCTGCTTTTAACTCTATTTCCAAATTTAATTTTAGGAGGAAGGCAAGAAAGAAAGACATTTTCAGGTTTAAGTCAGAATAATAGATCTGCTTCAGCTGTTCCTAAACAGCCAGCCCTTTCCCCCTGGAAACCCTCTAGTCAATCTTAACAATGAACTCTTCAAACTAGTTATAGTATTAGAATATTATTGCACATGGGAACCTATTTATTATGAAAATTTGTCATTTTTTAGAGGAAGAAGTGGGTCAGTTATGTAGTTCATTGAAAAACTTTTATGATTATCAATTCTGTTTAGTATTCTAATACAATTCTTAGTTCTGGACCTTATTACTTTAATAATGTAATATTCTACCTCTAACTTTATTTCCTGGACCCTTAATGCATACCTCCTTCAAATATTTAAGCCTAATTCCTTTGATTGGATGTAGAATTAAAGGTATTTTTGTATCTAACAAATATTAGTTCCACAGATAAAATTTTTGATCAAGGCAAAAGAGAAGGGGAGAATATGAGACGTGAAACATAGACCAGACCTCTGTCCCAATCTTGCTGTCCATCATTAATCCTCCTTAAAGTCACTTTGTCTTGTTTGTTTTTCACATAGAAAGCTAGGACATCAAGACAAAGTATTAGTTTTTTTCTCAATTTTTACGTTTTTGTGAATCTCTCACTTGCTAGAAAATAAAGAATATTCTGTTGACTGTTTATATTTTAAGATTATCCAGCACACTATGGAATGTTACACCATAAAGTGTTCTCGGACTTATAAATTTTATCACATCCACTATTTGGTACTGATTTATTATCTCTTTAAGCATACCTTCAAGGCAGATGTATCTGCAAGAACCAGAACAGACTGTTTAATGAGAAATGCTTCCACTGAACAAAGAGCAAGATTTATGATATCTGTGAATATATAACCTAGTAAATTCAAAACATCTTTTATGCTTTTTAAACTATTTGGCTCTTCCTGAGATTCAAAATACATTAAGCACTGTAAACTAGAACATGTATGTATTTTTTTCAAAAACAATACCTTGTATTTTCTTTTTTAAAATTTTTTTTATTGTGAAAATACTGTACAGAGAGGTTACAATTACATGGGCAAGATAGTGAGTACATTACTTATCAAGCATTGTAGCCTCCTCCTTTGTTTACCCTTAATACCTTGTATATTCATCCGGTTCATACTAAAAAATAATTTTTACAAGACCCTGCTTGAGATATCTGTTCTTTACTGCCCCTTATATGATCAATTCTTTCATGTTTCTGAAAATGTACATCAAAAGATAAACCTTATTTCATAGAATTCAATTTTCCAACACAGTTAACCAAGGCTTCCTTTGTTGATGTCATAATCTGCAGTACTTGTAGCAGGGAAGTTTGTCTTTAATGAAAATAGTGGTGGTTGGTCTTTATTAGAGTCAGAATATAGCAGTTGGGAATATATGAGTGTTTTCCTCTGTACTGCTCTCCACAAAACTTGATTGTGATTTTTTTCAACCCTTTGGATATTTCTGGTGATGACTTGAGTTTCAGATTAATGCCATTATGATTTGTCTTGCCCTAAACTCTGTCAAGTGATGAGACCTGCAACTATTATTCAGGTTAACTTTAAATTTTTAAGAAGCATGACCACACTCCTTCCATTTGTAATTTCTATTCCTTCAGTCTGTTCATTCAAAAAAGACATACTGAGAACTTTTTCAAATATTCTGAGCACTACAGCAGATACTGTGGGTAAAAATACAAATGTACTTTTTTTTGCTCTGAAACAGTGGCTAAGACAGACATAAGTCCATGTGTTGAATCTTGTGTTAATTTTGTGAACAACACCTACCCACAAGTACAAAGCTAAATCATAGTGAAGAAGATCAGATAAAAAATTAACTCCTTCGAACTTATAATTTAATAAAATGAATACAACGAAGCTGAAATATATTGTCTTGAGGGTATGAGGTCAAGGGGAGGGAAGGAAGAGGAATGGAGAAGGGAAGGGTAGGCAGATACAGTCATAGTATTTGATGTATCTATGTGAAAATGGAACCAGGTAAGTTGAAGGAATGAGTGGGGTTGGGAGAAATGGGGGAGAATGGAAGAGATGACATTGATCAAGTTGCATTGTTTTCATAAATTGATTATGTGAATTTGAACTCCTACAAGTACTTAAAGATAAAAAAATAAAAAATTCAAAAAACTAATGGGTTATTTAGACACTATGCCACTTGAATGTACATAATTAAGCACTAGAGTTTTAGAAATGAAATGGATACTTTCTGGTTTTGTCACTGCTATCTCAAGAAATATGACTTTTGTTCTGTTTCCCTTATGCAAATAATTTCATTTCAAACTGAATTAAACAGAGGGAGGAGAAAAAGAACTTTGACCTTTCAAAGACAATAAGAAAGCATGTGTTTATATATTCATTAAAGTCATTCCAATAAAAAATACTTAAAAATTGAAAATAGATTGTTGGTGGCTATGCTACCATGCATGGAAATATTACAGTTAGGACCCAGAACTTTTTCACTTAAGGAAGTCAGATGATTTTCGTGTGGAATGTGTAGTCAGGACATTAGTTGGTTATTGCTGTCTCCTAGCATCACAGCAAAGCTCTAACACAACTGAATTCTCATTCCTCAGAGGGAATCTTCTCTTCTTTAGGGGTTTTTCTGTAAGAATATAAATGTTAAGAACTTTTTGTCTGTTTTGTCCATGTTTTGATATATAGGATTCCCATGATCGTTTAAATTTTTCTAAGATCCTTTTTCAATGCTACTTTAATGTACACATTATTTAAAAGCATGTTATCAAATTTCTAAGCATAAAAGTTTTCACACAGTGTTATTACTGATCTCAGACTCAACCTTTTGTGACTGGAGAATGTGAAACATATCTTATCTAACTTGCATGCTTGTTAAAACTAGTTTTATAGTTGTCACATGGTTTATGTATTTACTCATACTCACATAGTCAATAAGTGTTGTGTGCATTTGAAGATAATGTTCCTAGTGGGTTAATGGTGCTTTCCATCTTCTGTAACTAAAGCAAGCATACTTGTTTTCTTAAAACTTTTTATATATTAGTGATTGTTTTTCTATTTTATCTACAAATTTCCAAATAATGTTTTCAGTTTACTATCCTTTTTAAACAACATTTTATCTTCTTTCAAAACTTCAAAATTATTTTGTGCTTTTAGAAATTCCCAATAAGTTCTTGATGTATTTTGATCTGCTCCTTTATCTTTTGTTCTTTCTATTCATGCTTAAAGATAATTAATCTGCCTCTATCTGTACTTCCTAGAAAGACTACAGTGTGCTTTAAGTCTAAGCCGGTCCTATTTCACTTATTCACAGGTTTAATTCTCTTATTATTGTTTTTCCAACTTCTCTATGGTGAACACACCCCAGGTTGATCCATGAGTCACACCCTTGCACAATTCTCTCCACTTACAATTGAGTAGGTAGACCCTGGTGCCTTGTTCTAACCAATGGAGTCTGACAAAGGCAATAGATATCTCTCTATATATTAACTTTCCTAATATATGCTGGAAGAGAGAGGATGACATTGCAGTACTTATGTTACACAGTCTGGAGAAGAGTCTGCTCCCTGGTCTGAAGAAGATAGGTGCCATGTGGTAAAAGAATCTATGGAAAGGCGTCGGTTTGGAGTCAGCCTTCAACTCAATGTTTGATTCCTCAAGTCATTAGACAATTGTTTGCTGACAACATGGATGATCTGGGAAGTAGATTCTTCCTTATTGGACCTTCCACATAAGAATAGCCTGTTATGCCTTGATCTTCTGAGACTCAGATTAGAAGACCAGTTAAGCTGTGCCCAGACTAATGACATGGAAACTGGGGATAATATATATGGGTTTTTTTTAAGGTTGTAAGGGTTTCTTTTTTTAGTTTATTGTAAAGATGCTGTACAATGGGGTTACAGTCACATGAGTAAGGTATTGAGTATGTTTCTTGTCCAGCATTGTTACCCCCTCCTAGTTTGAGGGTTTCTAACACAGTTTATTACATTGTGTCAATGATGTGACTTTGCTTTCCATTGCAGTATCCATTTTTCTGCATCTTGGTCAGAAGCCACGAAAAACCATCCATTATCATATGTTCTATACAATGTCAGTGTAGAGACCAAAAAATGTTTTGTTGTTGTTCATGGGACATTTGTCTCAGGGCCTATATGCTGTCCCTGAGCTTTTGTGCTCAAGGCTAGTGCTCTACCTCTTTGAGCTACAGTGTTACTTCCAGTTTTCTAATGGCTAATTGGAGTCTCACGGACTTTCCTGCCCAGGCTGGCTTTGAATTCTGATCCTCAGATCTCAGCCTCCTGAGTAGCTAAGTTACAGGCATGAGCCACTGGTGCCCAGGATTTTGGCAAGTTCCTTCACCTTTAGAAATTTCAGTTTCCTCATCTACAAGGAAGTATAATGATATTTTTCTTAAAGAAGAAACTCTCAGCTACATGGCTTCTATCACTGCTTTTATTGCTGTCATTATGTCACTGCTACTGTTCCTTGGAAGAGAAAGCATGTGGCAATGTTCTAGAGAGAGCTATTTGCCTATATGGGTTGCTTTAAGCCCCTAAATGTGTAGATATTTGCTGTACCACAATAAAAATATACTTCCAAATTAGACTTTATTATTGTTGTTTCATAGACTATTTGGTTAGAAGAATTCACAATTATCACTTCATTTTTCACACCTTTTTCTTTTTATGAAACAAATATTTTGCTGATTCCAAGTCTTGAACTCAGGGTTTCATGCTCTTGCTAGGCTTCTTTGCTCATCGCTGGTGTTCTGCCATTTGAGCTATGCCCCTAATACAGCTTTTTTTGCTGGTTAATTGGAGATGGAGTCTCACTGACTTTTCTGCCTACGCTTTTTTTGAATCATGATTCTCCAGGTCTCAGTTTCTTGAGTAGACAGGATTATAGGCTTGAGCCATGAGCATGTAGCTCCTCATCAGTTTTCATTCTCCCAGTACTTTTCTGAAATAATTTCTAGTCCTGAAGAATGTATCTTAGATGATACTGTATGAAGCAACATGTTTTCCTACAAGTAGGTCCCATGGGAATTTTCTTGTTTTTTTTCTTTTTCTTAATCTAAAAGAGATATTACACTATTTTACAATTCCTGATACATAGCTGAAGTCATTCTGACTTCAAAACTTTTTACTTCTTGTTCATCTTTCTCCTCCTTTAGAGATATTCTTTTTCTCTCTGGATTATGTTAAAAGTTTTTCCATCTGCGATCTACACTTTGGTAAAGACTGAACTTTGTTTTGCTTCCTAAACTGAAGATGGATTGTCATTTAGAATATTGGCCTTCTCAGATATTTTTCCCCTTCAAAATTATCTCTATCATGACTAGCACTGTTATTTTGAGAATTCTCATTGGTGTATTTTATACAATTATCCTTTATGCTTCCCTGCTGCTCTATTTCTCTGAATTAATTGGGGGAAGACCAATTTAGTCTTAACAGTCATACCTAATAAGCTTAAATTTTTAATTGTAATTACTTTTATTTCCACATTTATAATTTACTTTTTATTTTATAAGTGGGCTAAAGACTTAAAGAGAAACTTCTCTGAAGAAGAAAGAAGGATGGCCAATAGACACATGAAGAAATGCTCAACCTCCCTAGCCATA
>NW_012267288.1:4647634-4663875 GCF_000151885.1 Dipodomys ordii
CAATGCTTGATAAGAAATGTACTCATTATCTTGCCCATGTAATTGTAACCCCTCTGTACAGTATTTTCACAATAAAAAATAATTTACTTTATATTTTAACATGCAGAATTTTAAAATTATTTTTAAGTATTTGCACCCAGGACTTGCCAGATAACAATCTCTCATAGAAACATCTAGAAATGATGCTCTACTAGCTGAGTGTCCTTTAATAAAGTTAAAATCTAAAATTAATCATCTTATACCTTATAACCTAGGTATATTTGGGAACTAGCTCTGGTTTATGAATTTCTCAGGACACATTTGTTCACCTCTTCATTCAAGACATGATTATTATCATTAATATTTTTATTTTTTTCTGATTCATACTTTCATGCAAGATATCATTCTTGTCAGGTTCCAAACTTAAATCCAACTCTCCCACTAGAGGAGCTCCAAGTTTGTCTATGTTCAGCCGAAGCCTTAAATCACAGGAATTAATAGATGATCTCACTGTTTACAGTGCTCTGAGTTTTGTCTCTTCCCAGACCTTTTGGCCTCTGATGACAGTCATGGTTTCCGCTATTCTTTCCAACTCAGGCATGCATTCAAATATGATTTTAATTTTGTATCTACTACTTGTAAGTGCTTTTCAGCAGGATATACTTTCAGGATATTTACACTGCCAATATTGTTGGAAAAGGAAGTGTGTCTACTCTTCACCTTCCTGTAACCAGGTTTTGCCCTTCGCATTGTACAGGATCTACTCTTGTTAAGGTTGCCAGTGACATCATCACTCCTAAATAAGAACCTACCAAGCCTCTTCTCACTCTGAAGCTTCCAAAATTATTGTTCACTGACTTTACACATCACTCATCTCCATTGTATTATCCCATAATAAGCACCCATGAGCACACATGCACATGCACATACCTATGCATGAACATATGCACACGCCACACTAACTTGATACTTGCATTATCAATTATGTTGCTATGTTTAAAATACCTCTTATCCTGAGAAAGTTCTCCTAAGAAATCTTACTAAACCAGGGAAATGTTTCCAATCCTCTTTCTGACCAGTAAGATATTGAAGACACATCTCAATATGTCTGATTCTTAAATTGGAGAATCATTTGTCTTCTCCAGTCTACCCTGCCATTTTTAAAGTGTTCCGCCCATCTTCAACAATGCCATCCACTCCTGATTTCATTGAACTCCTGCTGCACAGCTGATTCATTTGCTTAGAATTACTAGCAAACAAAAATTGGCTAGGTGCCATATCCATTGACAACCTTCTGAAGTTACAGAAGTCAGCTTCAGAAATCCAGTTGTGTTGGAATGAGTGGAGAAGTTTCTAGAGCTATATGCCTGTTTACCACCAGAACTCCAGGTCAAAATGTGATTTTAGTTGCACTGTGTGTCAGGATGTAGGCTCATCAGAGACTCGTAGGTAATGGCTAAGCAAGATAAACAAAAAAACAGGGCTTATATGCAGAATTTTAAAAGTCACATTGATAAAAGTATTGAAAAGAATGGCTCTTATGGATGGTGAAAATGGAGAGTACAAAGTTTCGGTTGTAGGATGAATAAACCCTAGAGATCTACTGCATAGTGACTGATAACTCAATCATATACGTGAAATTTGCCAAAACAGTAGCTCTCAGGTGCTCCCATCACCCCCACACAGACAAGTGTAAACTATATAAAGAGATTGCTATGTGCAGGTAATTAGCATATCTATCATTTTGCTATATGTGTTAAAATATACCTTATATGCCTACTTTACATTAAAAAGTTAAATATTTAGAAGAAAAACATGGTGTTACACTGAATTATCCTCCTAAGAATTATCCCTTTATGTTTTATTGTTCAATGTCCTTGGGGTTAAAAATCTATGTTTTTCAATGATTTTTGAGTGGAAGTGTTTTTTTGTTCTCCATAATGCAGAGAAGGGATGCCAATGAAGATGATTTGGAGACAGTGGAATATGTCAAACACTAAGCAATTGCTTAAGACCTAGGGTAAAGGTTGTGCTGTAGTGTGTTGCATATGGAAATCCACTTGTGAGTGGATTTAACTCACTTCTGCTTCCCTCCAGTCCTACTCCTCACTCGGTCAGTCCTGAGTACTGCTCTCCCCGCAGTGTGTGCTCCCCTCTCCTCTCAGGCTCCTGGACCTCTTCCTGTGACTTCCTAGGCATCAATCTACAAGTACGTGAAACTTCACACCGCTGGGCAATAGTCCAGACAGCCCCTCGAGTTTAAGGCACAGTTTTAAAATCCTTCCTGGTTCCTCTTCCTACAAGTGGTACCTTACATTCTGCCTGACAGACGCTTTTCTGTCAGTCCGCTGTCCGCTCTTCTCACATCAGCATCTAGCTTATTCTCTCATCCACTCAATACTCCTACTGCAACACAAAGTCAAAGAAAGCCTCAAAATAATCAAGAAATAAACGATCCTGCTAATCACTAGTTGTAATTTTACTCACAACTGGGGTAATTTCTTATGCAAAAGATGTCCCATTATTTCAGAATCCTCTTGGCTCTGAGGCTTGTCTTACCTCTGGTGTTACAACTAAGCTCTTCATGACCAACATAGCTTAGTCTCATTTTTCAAAAAGTATTTATAGCTATAAATATATGTACACACACACACACACACATCTGAAAGCATCTCACTAGAATTACTCAAGAAAATAGATCTACTGAAAAATACAGAAGTGAACACTAAAAGTATGAGGAATGCAGAATGACTAATTTCTAATAGCATTGGCTTCTCAGAACCCAGAGACTAACAAATATCTTTCTCAATTTCTTGAGTGAAAGAAAGCAGAGGCACCTCCAATGTCATTAGGGAAGAAATGTCTATTGTTGTCAATTGTTGCTTTTAAATCTATAAAGAAAGACCTCTCCATCACGCACTGAAATGTTTTATCTTCAGTCACCTTCTGAGAAAAAATCAGTGGAAGATAGATATCTTGGAGCTCTTGTTGAGGTTGTTCACACTTGGATAAAAGTAGGGGAGATACAGAAACCATGTTCCTGAGAAGTAGAAAAAAATGTTACCTATATTTTAAACAGAGAACAAAAAAATCTGAGATGCCAGAGGGGTGAGTTGTCATATGCTTCTCATAATAAAGCAAAGTAAAAGGAATGTGCCTACTTCTATCTTGGCAGAAGCCACAACTAGTCTTTTTACAACTGCTTCAGAGCCTATCTGAAGATATTTCCACTGTTTAGATATTTTCAGCACGGATCTCTTTAGCACCCAGGGCAACAGGAAGGGCATGTACAGTTTCACTAACAGCACCAATGGAAAGGAAGCTGGTGCTCCTCAGAGCTGCTTAGCATTTCCCTTTTGCCAGACACACCGAATTCAGTGATCATTCCCCTAGCTTTATGTGAATTCCACACAAGTGCAACATCATAAGATGATCAGGTTTATCTATTGTTTTCCCTCACCCTAAGCCGAAGGTAAGAGAAGTGTTGGTTACCTAGGTCCTGGAAAACCAAAAATTTGCAGATACTTTACTCACTGATTTAGTATTGGCTTGCTTATCATTAATCCATTTTTATAAGTGAGCAATTCTAATGAGATATATCCATATATAGCACATATATTTATATGTATTACCATATATGTATATGCATAGCACACATTAAGCATTTATTTGTATATACATATACAAATGCATACACGTATATATATATTATATGATGTAAACAGTGCATTCACTTTAGAAAGATACACTCGCTGTGATCCCACCTCTGTCTGCTGAAATGCAGCTTACTTAGGCTTCTACACTTCCACATTTTATTTGTATATCTCTCAAGTTCGTTGTTCCCTATTGAAAAATAGGAATAGAGGGAAAGGAGAAGAAAGAGGGAAAGAGAAAGTGGGATATAAGTAAAATACTGTGGCACAACTTGTTTGTGCTGGACAGGGGAAAAGAGGTGCCTCTGTGCAGAAGATAGGAGCCAACTGAGATGGCACAAAGAACTTGAGACTAACTGCAGAAAGAAAAGCAATTGTTTTCCTTGTGGGATAATCACAGAAATGATGGGAAACTATTTTTTTAATATTTCTTGTGCTGGGGATCAAGTGGCAGAGCACTTGGCTAGCATATATAAGGCCTTGAAGTCAAACCCTAGCACTACAAAAGAACAACAACAAAAAAAAAAACCCTGTATCCTGAGGTGAATATCCCTTTGGTATTTTTCAAGTAGAGAATCACACTTTATTTTAGTAGTAGTGTGTAAGGTACTAGGCTAAGTGTTCTTGGATTGCTTAAGAAGACTGAGATGGGCTCCCAAGAAAGAGAAAACCGTACTTGCATATGGCTCAGGACATTTAATATGCCTCCTCCTAGCTGAGATCCCATTCTCCTTAGCAATATTTGAGGAGAGTGGGGAAGTCAAATCAACAACTTAAGGCCTGCTTATACAGTGAAATATGTCAACAGAATTAGTTACTTTGGGTGTTACTATTACTACTGAGTGACTATAACATTTAAAGGGCTGTCCTGTTATATACCAGGTAGTTTCATTAATGATCTTAGAGGCTCATGAAAATAGTGGGTTTTTCTCTTCATTTTAAGGCTGATGACACTGAGATATGAATTTAACAATCTGTCCAGAATGTGCATATGTGTGGTAAGGCCAGAGTTTCAATGGCTGCTGCTTGGCCTCTGAGCTGAGATTTTAAACTGTGCTTCTATCTGCTTGACTTATGAGTAGAAATCTGAAAATAAATCCAAGGTTGTCTCTGGTTTTAAAGTTTTTAAACATGTAAGACTTTTTTTAAAGCATAGCATACATATGGATAACATATCTTAAGCTCCTGTCTTTGAATTGACTGGACTAATTTTTCACTGGGAATTTTATTACTGAGTTTGGGGACAAAAACACTACTGTAATTTTGTCACTGGGACTTTTTCTTAAAGAGACTTGTCCAGCAAATATTAGAAGTTGACTAATGTTTCCTTTTTCCATAAAGTTTTTCTTGTTGCAAGATTTTCTATTTTCTTTCCCTAAATCTGAGAAATCCAGTAGGCAATTCAGAAGCTGACACTAAAAGTGAATTCTAGGGTTCCCTATGATCCTCCATCTCTGAAAGTCACATGTGTTGAAGTATGTTATCATTTACATTCAAGGAACAAGAAGCCAAGGAGACAGGACTAATGTTTCCCATACTCTCATTGTACAAGTTTGGCTTTTGTACCTGTAGAATAGGCTTGGGGAAAAAAAGTCACCTTTTTCTAGGTGCTTAGAAAATGGATTTGTGAAATAAAAAGGGCATTTCTTTGATATTTCAATAACAATATATCTCTTTTCATTTATGGATGTAAATAATTACACACATATATTCTCTTCAGCTTCCTTTCTGACCCATACAATGATGTATCTGTATATATTTTATATATAATATCCTAATACTCCAACATATTCACACTCATATACAATAAAACACTTTTGTTTTTAAGTTTAAATCAATATTATAGTTAACATACTAAGATTACTTTTCCAAATTACAAGTCCTAGAAATTCTAGCAGTGTATGAAGGTAAAGTTGTGAAAAGTTCAACAGATGTGATCATGAGAATAGAACTTAAACTTTGAACAACTTCCTATGTCCAAATATTCTCCCAAGTGATTGACAGCAACTCCCTGACCACATGATGGCAAGGGGTGATGCCACCTAACTAACTAACCTCAGCAAAGCAGGATGGGCAAACGCTGCCTATGCAAATATCATGATGTGACTAATTACTACTGAGATTCTCATCACTACATAATGAGACTTATTACTACTACAATTACTATATGTTAATAAAAATGTAAGTAACACGTCTCTTCTCTTACTAGAATTGTCAGTTAAAAGAAGGCAAAAAACAATATATACCTTCCATTCCATCAAATATGCAGACCCCAGCATATAACTTGACTCTGTGTCAGGTCTAAAAAGCAACCAATTTAAGATGAACTACCAAGAATAACTGTTCAAAAATGTGTAGTACACAGTATTCTACCTGAGTAAATTGTCACTTGAGAAATCTCAGGATTTGGACGTGGAAAAGTACTTTTTAAATGTAAGCGATTTTTATAAACCAAGGGCATTAAATAATATGCATTGTTCTTTGAATTCAGATGAAAATGGAAAAAATCAAAGTTTATTAGAGTTGGATTCTTTTCTGCTCATATAACAAAGAAATCTGGCTGAAATGCGTTGGCAAGGATGTAATGCATAATATAGTGCAGTAATTTATGGTGTTTGGAAGAAAAACAGAGCTGCTAAAATACTGTGGTTTTGAACTTGGCAAAAAGGTGTAGAATGAAACTGGCTCAAACTTTCACAAGAACTTCCACAATGCAGAAGAGACTTTCTAAGAACAATATAGTAGAAGGTGTAAGAAGGTGTAACCTTCTGAGGGTCTCTACTTAAAAATATTAGAAGGTGACTTTTATAGGGAATCTCTGGAATGTAAGATCTTCATATCTTAAGTTAAATTATTTTTTATATCAAAAGTTATATTCAAGAAAGATTCTAATGTAGCAATATTTTATTACATGAACATAAATATGTAGTAAATACTTCCTGTCATTGCGTCTGTGTATGTGAGTGTGTTTGTGTGTGTATTTGTATATACACGTCTTTTCAAAACTCTGGAGGCTAATGCAAAAGGATCATGAGTTTGAGGCCAGCTTGGTCTACCTAGTGAGACACTGTCTCTCATCTTATATAATCATAGGTTCTTTTTATGGGAAGAGGGAGTTCCCCCCATGATTCTGAAGCAGCATCCACTACCATAGGCTTTTGGAAATGGAGGACCTATCACTGCTGTTCTGGGGATAAAGGACTGACTGTACTAAAGGGTGAAATACAAATAGCCTTGCTTTTTGTGCTGGAAGGGAGCTTGAGATGTGTGGCTAGTCTCTATCTAGGAATCAGGTGGCTTTTTTCTTTTCAGTAAATTTCACAAAAATAACTCAGAAATAGAGGCGCTGTCATTTGCCACTGGCAAATCAAGGATGTGAGGCTTTGGCAGCCCAGCTGTTTCTTCTTTACAAGTTCTATAAAAGAGTTTTGAAGTGAACTTTGAAAGTCACAAAGTATTTCAACTGGCAGAATTAAAAGAAAATTCTAGGCAGAAAACTGCACACACAAATATGCAGAAGAGCGGAGAAGGCTGATTAGTTCTGTTTGGCTGGGAAACAAATGTTTCTACAGAAAAATGCTAAAAGGAGAGGTTGGGGACATATTGGAATTGAAGATGAGAAGGTGGTATAAGTGTAGTTGGATTAGTAAGTCTTTAGATTTATTCTTGAGTACATGACCAATATTTCTTTCGTATGTCTTGAAGTTGATTTTTTTCTAGAACTTTCTCTCCCTTTTCATCTGGTTTTTCATTTGATCTTAGATCTCAAAATCTAGAACAAGAAAAGGAGGCTTGCATTTTCCCACTTTTATTTGACCTTGTACTTTCAAGTACTATCCAAAGTAATCAGGCAAAAGAAAAAATTGAGCATAAAAATTGAAGAAAAGAAAGCCAAACTACCATTGTTTGTAGATCACATAGTCTTATATAGAAGATCTTAAAGATCATCACAAAACTTGATTTGAATAAATTTAGCACAGTTACAGGATAAAACTCAAAATACAAGAGTCAGATTTTTTGGCACACCAAGAACAAATGATCTGAACTAGAAATCAAAAAAGTAATCCTACCTATAAAGGCTATGCAAGTAAATACCTAGAAATGAATTTAAGGAATAAAAAATTCACAATGAGTGAAACTGAAGAGGGAACAGCAGAATAACAGAAGGCATTCGTGTTTGTGGACTGGAAAATTCCAATATAATTGAAATGTCCTTCCTACCCAAAGCAATGTCTAGATTCAATACCATCTCTATCAGAGTACTATTAATAATTTTCTCAGAAATAGATAAAATCCTAAACTTTGTGTGGAACTTCAAATAAACAAAAAACAACAAATAGCCAAAAACATTAGCAAAAAGAACAAATCTAGAAGCACTATACTAGCTGAATTTAAAGATCCTACATTTCACTTAGCATCATCTTATGTGGTCATCTGTACATAGCTTTTGCTTTTCTGCTCATCTGATCAGATTATCCTAGACATATACTAATTATTGTATTATAAGGGAAACCATAGGACCTGTATTTCTTTGGGTCTGGCTTACTTCACTTAATATGATTTCTTTGGACACAAGACGTTTTTCTTTGTTGTTGTTGTTTTTAATGTACGATGTGATATTCTTTTGCTTCTTTCGTATGTTCTTCCCCCTATGGTATATTTCCTGTTGTCACTGTATTTGGTTTTGTTATCCTGTATCTAGTATATACATTTATCTAATTTGGAGAGGAGAAGGAGAATAACAAATTGCTGAAATAAGGACACAGGATGACAACAACGAGAGTCACAAGACACTATGTTGGAAATGACTTTACAACTTCAGGGGGAAGGGGAGTAGAAGGGAAGGTGGGAAAGAGAAGGGATAGTAGGAGAAAAACAAAGGAGGGGTAACAACGCTTGACAAGAGATGTACTCATTACCTTACTCATGTAACTGTAACCTCTCTGTACAGTATCTTTACAATAAAAAGTATACAAAAATATTTGAATATTTTAGGAATATTAAGGCCAGCTTATCGTTTTGCAAATCTCTATGTATTAGCTTAGCTGTGTGTTCCTGGGCAAGTTAGAGAACCTCTCTGGGCCATTTTATTCATCTGTAAAAGGACACAGAGAGATAGACAGACACACAGATACAGACACACACACACACACACAAAATACTAACTTTCTCATATGATTCTTGTGAAAATATTTAAATAACAAATAAGAAAGAATTAACTGGGTTTTTCTAGCATTTAATAACTTTTAGCTATTATTATTGTGCTTCACTTATATTGTAGTTTTTATTTGACTAAGTCACAATGAAAATATATGCATTAAAAAGGCTGAAATGATCATGATGTAAATAAGTAGCATTACTTAGTAGAACAATGGGTAATATAAGACTTTATACGTCTAACATTTTTTGTGAGTAAAAGTTAATTTGAGTGGACATTATTGAAATATTTGACAGATTATCTTTCAGGAAGTCAGGATCTTATTCAGAGGCCAAAGTCCAGAGCAGGAATAGCTATGAGTGTGGGAGGAATGAATTACAGCAAGACAGGAAGGCACCAACCAATCCAGCAGAGGCAAAGGGCTATTTAACTGGGAAGGGAGCATTTGTCTCAGGCCTGACCAAATCAGATTTTGACATTGTCTATATAACACATCTACAGTTTTCAGCCCAAGAAGACAATATCAGTAACTTGGAAAAGAAAGATTAATAGCCAGAAAGGTGTTTGTGCTGTTTAGACCATGTGATACATTAGGCAGAGTAGAATCCATTGAAAAAGGTTTTAAATTACAAGGTATAAATTTAGGCCTTTTGTTCCTTGTGGTGGTCTTGGGGCTTGAACCTAGGACCTGGTGTTCTCTTTGAGCGTTTTTGCTCAAAGCTAGTACTCCATCACATGAGCCACAGCTCCACTTCCACTTCGTTGGTGCTTAATTGGAGAAAAGAGTTTCACAAGACTTTCCTGCTCAAGCTGGCTTTGTACCATGATCCTCAGATCTCAGCCTCCTGAATAACTGGGATTGCAGGTGAGAGACATTGGCAATTAATTTAGACTATTTTTGAAGACAATTAAGTTGCTTGATATAATTGTTTCTATTGTCTATTATTTATGTAGAATAGGCTTTTGCTCTTTTGTCTTCTAATACAAAGACATTAAAATCTGAGTCAAACAAGATTATGTTAACCATCGGATTCTTCTCAATGAGTTTTCTTCTTGATGAACTTATTCTCACTAGGACCTGATATTCCTGACCCTCTCTCAGGTTTACCATACTAACCATCTACGGTCCACATGCTACACAAACACTCCTTCACATAAGCAGATTTGCTGAATAAAACTCATTTTATCTTCCTTCTGGACCCAGACTATTATGCTGCCTCCACATCCAGCTCACATTCTCGCTTTGCCTTTCCTACATACCCTGACAGTCCTCTGGGACCCTCAGTGTGGCTTTCTACCATAAAACAAACATTTAGTCTGTTAAGAACTACCTTGAGATCACCTGAAATTTTGTGGGTTTTTTTTTCTGGCCTAGGATTAAGAGTACAAGGAGAATCAGGAATTCTTCCTTGTGTGCTCATATCATGGTGCATTTCACACTGAATAAGGTCTAACACTTACATTTTTTTGTATGAACCAAATAGAGACACAGGAAGCACTCTCATTCTTGCCCATTCTGTTTCTGCTTAGATCTGTCAGAATGGACTTAATTTCTCCTTTAAACCCATGCAATTTTCAGATGTTATTAGCATTTCCATAATTTTTATGGAGAGTTTTGGATGTTTAACAATGCTTTCCAAGTACTAGAGCCAAACCAAATTGGTTTTTGGCCCAAAATTTCTGCATGAATGGATTTTC
Source organism: Dipodomys ordii (assembly GCF_000151885.1). NCBI lineage: Eukaryota > Metazoa > Chordata > Mammalia > Rodentia > Heteromyidae > Dipodomys > Dipodomys ordii. Next base: position 4,658,123 of record NW_012267288.1, read on the forward strand.
AGATGTAACCAAAAATAGTGAGATCTAAATTTAGAACATACTAGACTTAAATGCACTGGATCTTTACAGTATAAAACAGCCATTTGGAGATAGCTAAATGCACTTTATGTTTCTTAAAGAAAGATACATAATAATAAAAGCTGTGTTGGGCACCAGTGACTACTGCCTGTCATAGCTACTCAGGAGTCTGAGATCTGAGAATCCAGATTTGGAGTCTGCTTAGATAGACAAATATATCTCTCTTGTGCTCTCTCTCCCGTGCTCTCTTTCCCTCTCTCTCTCCCCCCCCTCCCTCACACACACACACATATCCTCTCACTCTTGCTCTCTCTCAGTACTGTGTTCAGTAAGGAGGTGTTTCAGTCATATCTCTATCCCTTTTGCTCTAATTATTTTTGAGATAGAGTCTTTTTATTTCTCAATCAGAAAAAAAACCTCTATTGCTCATTCTGCCAACCAAAAGATTCTATTTTCTAGATGTTTCTAATCTTGATCTCAATGGGTGGTAGACAGTTTAGGAAATACACTGTCTAAGCGAGGAAGGAAATTCCATTTACCTGTGTGTGAACTTGCACTGAGCTATAATAATTACATGTGGATGAACATGATGACTGGTCCAAATCAGGGAAACTTTACTTGGGCTCAAAAGTATGATTAAAATGAAAGAATGATATATAGTATCTCAAATATGCATCATCACTTCTTTGTGGTGCAACATCATATTTTCTTTGAGCATGATTGCCTATAGTGTCCCAAGTATGCAACAGAACCCTAGCACTTATTTCTCTTGTTTCACTATTATGTGGTATCCATTAACCAGTCTCCCTCCATTTCACTCATCTCTATCTCCCTAGTTTGTGGTAAACACAGTTCTACGTTCAATGTCTATCATATACTTACTCAGACTTCTGCCTTACACAACTTATGTGTGTGTGTGATGGCATGGTATTCTATACACATATATAATTTTATGTGTGAACTTTATACTTTTTTTAAAAAATTGAATGAGAGACAATAATCCTTCCTGTGTAACCTCCACCAATACATACCCACAAGTAAATGCAGAAATGACACACCACATACAATCTCACAGAGTTTCCAAACATCAGCACTGTTTGCTGGGGCGTGGGGGACAAATAAGACTTCTGCTTTCTATTGATTCCATAGAGAACGCTTCACTGGATTGTTCATCTCGCTTTTCTCCAACCAAAGAATAGCTTTAGTCTCTAGTCCATTTTCTGATTAAAGGTTAATGAATGACCCAAGGAAAAACATTCAATTGAAATCCTGTTACATTGTTATTCTATTTTCTTTTATTTGGAACATCTCGCCTGCCTGCATGAGGCCTGATAAAGCATTTGGTACATGATGAAGGAGACTTGCAATGTTTCTCCTCGGCTATTTATGGTACATCTGCCTGTGTTAATAATTTTGCATGACTTGTAATGATGTTATAAATATCCAAATGGCCCTCAGCAGGAAAATAGACCCCACACCCTCAATTTAAATCAAATTGATTTGCCCTTCAAAAATGAGTCGCTTGCTGTGGAGTCAGAGGGCAATGTGTCTGGGACCACACTGATAAATACACAAAAGATGCAAAAGGTCTGCTCTTTTGCAATGATACATCATTAATAATGCATACTTTCTTTGAGAAAGAGAGGCTTTGACCTCTGCAGAGCTAGAACTCTATGAGCAGTTTTACCAAAAACTCAAATTTAAATTCATATGAGATGTGAGTTCAGTATACCTTTGAGGGTACAGGAGAGGTGAATACAGTAAAGACAGACAGAAAAGGGGTTAGAAATCATTGCCTGTATAATTTGCTTTAGTTTGGTTCTCCTTTAGGCATTTACAGGATTTAACTTTTTGAACGCTATTTAACTTTTAGTGAAAAGTAGAATAAACATCATCAATAGGTACAAACATTTATATTCAACATTTTAACTTTTTCCTATTGGTTAGTTAAAACAATTTAGCCTCTCTGAAGATGTTACAGATTTACAGTTTAAAGCAGAAAAATTTGCATTTTTTGTAGACCAAAGGACTTCACAAAGTCTAGGTAGTACAGAAGATAAAGCATACTACACTTGTTTGCACTACATTTAAAGCAAGCCATCAGACTTTCCTGTTGATTAACAAGAAGATGAAGATCATACCAATTAACTCTTAAAGTGCTAAAAAGAATCCTTGCAGTTATCACATTTTGACATGAAAAAGGCTTGCCCTTCCAGGACAAAAATATAATGCTCACTAATAAAACATATAGTAGTCAACAAATAATGGAAATCTTATGGAAAGATAGAATTATTTTTAATATTCTGATGGGCTCTATTTTCACAAAGTTTGCTATTGAAAAGCCAAAGTTCAAAAATATATCACATATTGAATCTACTACAACTTATGGGCCTTAACTAGAAACAAAACAAATGAAATAATGTATTAGTAAGCTTCAAGTGACTGTAATAAATTGTCTGAGGCAATCAGCTTGGAAAGAGAACATGCTTGTTGAGCTCATGGTTGTACAGGTTTCAGACCAAGATTGAGCAGTCACATTAGGATTGGGATTCTGCAGGGCAGTGCAAACCACTGACACCTCCAAAACAGGAGGCAGCAGGAGGTGCAATGAGCTGGGTGGCACTATAGGCTGGGTGACACATCATCAATGTCCACAGACCTCCCCCGAGGAGGAGCTCATGCCCCTTGTAAAGGTTCCAACACCAGCCAGAAGCACTACCTTGGACCAAGCCTTTAACACAATTGTGAACACTATCCACAGTCAAAAGATAGCAAATAGGAAGTAGAACCATGAAGCATTATGATATATTGAGTCCATTATTTCAAATTTTGCTCTGGATGTGGCAACACAAATTAACAAGTGATTATTATGTGCACCGAAAAAAGGCAACCCTAAGAGTAGGTTCTTACTTTTGTGTTGCTAACTGAAAACCATCTATCTGTGACTTTCTTTAATGAAGAGACCCTGGATAGTCAGCCTTGAATGATGTTTGTGGTCAGTCTTTTGACAGCATAGCTGGAAGGTTCCAAGCAAATGCCTTTAAAATACATTAATAGGTACACATTCTGTCCATAAGCAGCTCATTTTCTACATTCTTTAGGAAACAGTCACTCCAGGATGAATCTCGACAGTAATAACATATTTATATCATCTTCTCAGGCTTATCTCAGAATTGGAGTATATTTAAACACACATACCTAGCTGGATTTCCCATTAAGAATCTGTATGTGGGTACTGGAGGCTCATACCTATAATCCTAGCTACTTAGAAGCCTGATAGCTGAAGATCCTGGTTCACAGCCACCCAGGACAAGAAAGTCTGTGAGACTCTTTACCATCAATTAACCATCCAAAAACCAGAAGTAGAGCTGTGGCTCAAGTGGTAGAGTGCTAGCCTTGAGCTGAAGAGCTCAGGGAAAGTGCCAAGGCCCTGGGATCAAAACCCAAGACCAGCACCAAAATACATACATATATAAATAAAGTCTGTATTTAAAGAAATTATCTACCTACTTCAAAATTTCATGCTCTGGAATATGGTAAAATGATATTTTAGCTTCTACTCTGACAACCATGAAACTTAAACAAGATACAACTTTAAAATTTTTTGATAAAGCTCAAATATGCTATTTTAAACTGCAAGTTGTAATGCTATTTTAGAATATCTCTGCAACTGTTGAGAAACTACAAGCTCCTTTTTTGAGCTTTGTTATCATTAGATTTATTTAAAAATTAAGAGAAAACATAGATCAAGTAAAAAAATAAAGACAAATTGTTCTGGCATCTAGGAGAAATAGAAACAAAAGATTTTCATATAGTGCAAATTTCAAAGGACAGTACAGGCTGGGCGCTGCTACTACCTCTATGACCTGGTTGTAGAGACCCATCCTACTGGGACCCCTCAGTCTCCAACTTGAGAATTCAGAAATGCATTCTACACTGGGTTAGTAGAATGGAACAGTGAACTGAACGCCAGTAAAGTTTCCTTGTTCTCTCTCAGTACACAATCTGAATTTTCGGGTTCTGCTATTAGACTTCTTGGGGATAAGAATCGACTTCAGAGACGAACACCTTAGGTGTTTCCTTATTTTAAATGTGCAGTTGTAAGATAAGATCACTGTAATTCTTAAGTCCATGACAGACTCATTAAGCTCTGATCCAATCATGTTAAAGACTCAAGTGATCCTTGCTCTGTGAGCTATAATCTAAACTGCCCCAATAAAACTATTTAATAGCGACCATTTTAAATATCCAAAACATTCATATTACCCAACCCTTTGGTCTCTGGGAATGAGATATAAATATGCTTAACTATTTTGTATGTAATTTGCCTTAAGACAGCATTTACCCACATGCTTGAAATAGTTAAAGACATACTATCTAACTAATAATTAACAGAAAAACATTACTAAGGGAAATATATTACCTAAGGACATTTATGTACTAAAAGCTTCACTGAAAGGAAGTACTTGGGGCTAAGTCTTCGGAGCCATCACAAAACCTCCAGTACAAGAGTGGTTGTGGCTGTGTGATTGCTAATGGCGGAGTGCAGTTGATGGACACGCTTCCAGGAAGCTCTGAGGACCCTGGTATGACCTCTGTGATCAGAGTTGTCAGGGCAGATGCACTGGTGCTCACTTGGTTGAACTTTCATGATTAAATTTAACATGTTAGATAAGTTAAGACTGGACAACTTGCCTTCTAAGATCCCGTGGGTGCCTATCTTCATCCAAATACCATAATTAAAAAATATATAAAATACTTTACATATCCCTGATTGATATAATGCCATTAGGTAGAGCTTTTCCCTTAAATACTTTCCATCATGAACATACCTTCAAAGAACTTTATGTACTGTCACCAGAACACTTTCTCTACCCTGGGAAGAATGAACTTCCTTTTCCATAAGAAATCTATAAACCTCACCAGACAAGTACTTTCTTGTCACACTTGGCTACAGAGGAACTTTAACTCTTAACCCTGAGTAGTTTTTATTGCTCAGTCACTGATAAATCTACTTATTGGATTAAGGAGTTACATTATTTGATGAAGTCAAGAATTATTACTCCTAGATGGACCTAGAAAAAAAATCATGTTAAATAAGCCAGGCTCGACGAGACAAATGACACGATTTCTCCCATATGCAGAAGCTAGATCTAAAATACAAACATGCATGATAACACAAACAGGGCTCTTTGCATATGCACACAGACTGACTAAAATATGGAATACCTAAGGGAAGAAGTCAAAAGTGTAACTCTCTGAATAACCAATAAACTGCTTATCAAAACAAATGCCAGGAAGTGGAAATAGGGGAAGGGCAACAAGAGGAACAAAAATGGAGGAAAGGTGAGCAGATGAAGTTATTAAATTCAACATAAATTATGTAAAATCTGAACTATCTAACGAGGGTAGGCACGGGAGGTGGCATAATTGGGGAGAACAATGGAATGGGTAACATTGACCAAGGAAGATTGTGACTCATAATTTGACTGACGGAATTGTAACTTCTTTGTACACTACATAATAATAATAATATATTATTATTATATAATGTATATAATTATATATAATTATTTATAATATATAATTTTATGTATAATCATACATATATAATTATACATAATACATTATTATATGTAATATTATTATACATAACATATTATGTTATTATATATAATATATATTATATATGTAATATAATATACAATATATAATATATACTATGTATGATTCAT
>NW_012267288.1:4665528-4718959 GCF_000151885.1 Dipodomys ordii
AGCGCTCTACCACTTGAGCTACAGCGCCACTTCCGGTTTTCTGGTGGTTTATTGGAGATAGGAGTCTCACGGTCTCTCCTGCCCGAGCTGGCTTTGAACCGCGATCCTCAGATCTCAGCCTCCTGAGTAGCTAGGATTACAGGCGTGAGCCACCAGCGCCCGGCTTCTTCTCGTATTCTTAACTTACTCTGGATCAATATGCCAAAGTACTTGAGATATCATAAAAACACATATACTATATACAAGCATAAAATCAAAGTTGAGGTTTTTAAAGAGAAAGGGAAAATCACTGGGCGAAAGAGCCAATTTTATCCACTTCTGAGTTTAAGTTTAGTTTTCTAACGCCAAAGCAAAGACTCATTACAAGATTCATCACATGCATCTTAAGATTTTAAAAGAAAGGCCAAAACTAGTTGTGCAGGCAGAGCACTGGTTTCCTGGACATGGAAAAAAATCTGATAAAAAAGCAAGTCAACTTGAAAATTCAATGTTTGAAAATTCAAATACAGTTGAAAGACAGTGCTTGAAAAACCCACAATAACCTACCCCAGCACTGTTTCAGCATGAGTTTCCAAAGTAACTTCGTGTTAGTGAGAGCTCAGTTTCCAGCACACCTTACCAGCCGTGGAGTTCATAGCTTCTGAGTAGTTGCCATATTGAAGATGAAACATCTGAAGTCGGGGCGACGGTTGGCTGCAGAGACCAGCCCTATGTTGCTCAGCTGCTTTCCAGTATTTTCCCAAGTTGTTCCGGTCTGTTCCACCGAGTCTCCTTAGCTCAGCCTTTTCAGGTCTCTTTCCTTGTGCTTATTTTCCAAAGTTGAGTGTGTATTAGAATCACCTTTCAAAAGTAGTTTGGGGCTCCACCCACCACAGAGGTCCTGATTTTTCCACACTAAGGGATAGTAAAGGTCAAGCAAACACTTCTTAATTCTTTGTGGTATCTGAGGACTTGTAAAGTAGGTGTCCTGTCCTTAAATATACTCAGTGTTGGCATGATTATGAGATGGTCATTCTTCTGAGGTTTCTGGACCTGGCTTCAGAGCTATTATGAGGATTCACATACTTGTAACACTTTACTATTTCAAAACGTTCAGGCTAACTTATTTACTGGGGAGTTGTTTCTTTGAGGATTTGTTGTTGGGGGATTTAATTTTTTGAGTTCCAGGTATATTTTAGATATGAGACCCTTGTCCATTGTGTGGCTAGTGAGGATCTTCTCCCAGTCCGTGGGCTTTCTATTGATCTTGCTAGCTCTGTCCTTTGCCATGCAGAAGCTCTGCAGTTTCATGCAATCCCATTTGTCCAAACTTTCTTTGATTTGTTGTGTTTCAGATTCTCTATTAAGAAAATTTCAGCCTGTGCTAAGGAAACCTAGGGTTTCTCCTATTCCATTCTGTAGTTTTCAGAGTGTCTGCTTTGACTCCAAGGTCTTTGATCCATTTGGAGTTGATTCTGGTGCAGGGTGATAAGGATCTAGCTTTAGTTTTCTACAAGTGATTAACCAATTTTGCCAGCACCATTTGCTGAAAAGGCTGTCTTTCTTCCATTCTATATTTTAGCTCCCTTGTCAAAGATTAGATGGCTATAGGTCTGCGGGTTCCTTTCTAGGTTTTCAATTCTATTCCATTGGTCCTGATGTCTGTTCTTGTGCCAATACCAAGCTGTTTTGATTACTATGGCTTTGTAGTAGAGTTTGAAATTTGGTATTCATATTCCTCCAGCACTGTTCTTTCTTTTAAGGATCGTTTTTGCTATTCGGGATCTTTTATTGTTCCATATGGATTTTTGGATTGCCTTGAAGAATAAGGCTGGAATTTTTATAGGTATCACATTGAATTTGTAGATAGCCTTGGGAAGTATTGCCATTTTCACCAGGTTGATCCTTCTTTTCCCTATCTTCCTTGCATTTTAAATTGTGTCGAAGGGTCTTTTGGTTGGCATTGCTATGTAACAAACTACACCCACAACTTATTGCATAAAACACCCCAAATCCAATTTGCTTGCAGATGCTGCAGGTCAGCCACTTGGAGGCAGAACCGGTCTGGTTATCCCCTGCTCCACAATGCAGGAATGTAAGGGTAAGAAGGCTCCTGCAGCTGCACGTGATTTGCACTACAGTGGGCAGGACTCACTTGAAGGCTTTTCTAGGTCCATTCCTGGCACCTGGGCTGCAATGCATTTGAAGGCTTCCTGAAGCTGGGACTGCCAACAGGGATATCTGGCTTCTTCCTTTGATCTTCTTGGCTTGAGGATAGACGTTTCCAAGGCTGCTTGGGGCTTGAAGTGTGGAAGTTCATTGTATCTAACATTCTTGGTCTCTCTGGCTTCCAGCCCCTTTCTGGCTTCATCTTCTACAGGTATTTTTCATCACTTCTGCTAACTCAATTGGTTCAAATTGAATCTACTTGGGGGGGGGGAACAACTCCTAAGTGCTAGTAAGACTCAAGGATAGAATCAATCTCTATGTCTCACTCAAAAACACAATGCCTATCTTTTAAAAACTCATGTGATACAGGGCCTTGCACTTGCTAAACAAGAACTCCATTCCTTTTTGCTTTTGTTTTTGTTTTAGTAGTTTTTTATTTTCTTTGAGTTGTCTTAGACTGAAATACTCACCTCATAGTTCCAGACTTTCAGATAGGAAAATTGTCCTGAATTATTGGAGTGGATCTGATATAATCAAACATTAATGTCCTTACAAGTGTAGAGTCTGAAATCAGAGTCACACTAGCCAGAAGCAATTTGTGGGAATCACATGAGGAAGGGTGATGAGCCACGGAATGCAGGCCACTTTAGAAAGTAGCAAGCTACTTTACAAAGGCAAGATTCACATTTCCTACAAGGAACTAGTCTGACCAACATTTCCTTTAGCCCATGAGACTGATGCTGTGTATTGGAACTCCAGAACTAAATATTTGAATCCACAATGTTTATGGAAATTTATAACAGTAGCAATAAGAAATTAATCGCAACAGACATCATTCAAAACATACAACTGTACAATCCATTTGATTAGTCTGATACCAGTGTTAACATTTGGTTTCTATACTTAGGTCAACATAAGGTCTACTTTTGGCACGGATTTTGCCAATGACAGGAAAAAGTGGCCATCTTTGAGAAAATTACTCAGTAAAAATCAAAATTAAAAATCAGATATAGAAGGCCAGTCATTTTACTAAAAGATATGTTGTTTATTATAAGCTTGAAATTTAAAAGTCCTGGAACCACACCAAAATATTTCAGAAGTGATTCAACTACCAAAATTGCAAATTGCTTCCAAATTTTGAGAGCACATCTGTTTTGTAATCAATCAAATAAGGAAGTAAGTCATGAATCCGAACACTCCAAACTCATTCAAGCAATCACTTGTTGAAGCACAAATCTCTAAAACAAGCTTGTATCATGCTTCAAATTTCCCTCATTAATGCTCAAATGTATTGAGCTGTTACAAAAATAAAATATAGGTTGTGTGGAGGTATCTGGAATAGCACAGTGTATCTAGCATATATTAGGTGTGCAGAAAATATTAGCTATGTGAATAAAAAGGGTAGTGGTGGCTGCAGAGCCACTGCTCATGTTTACGGGAAGGCAGTGAATGTTATGTTATGCTTAGCCTAGAGCTGAGAGAGAACAGCTTTTTCCTTTCAGTAGGAGTAGGGGGCCAGAGGCCCTTGGCTTTGGCCTTGTGCCAGAGCCTCTAATAAAATGAACGCCCGTAAATAGCTATGTCTACCAGACAGTCCTCTCATCCCACTGTCTTAGTGATGCTAGAAGATCTGTGAACTTAATGCATAGGTTTTACTTCAGGCTTCTCTTAAAGTGCGATAACAAACCTAAATGGTTATTTTGGTAGACCACTTTGGCTTATGCCTGAGTAAATGTTCTCCCTCTCTACTTGCTTTTTTTTTTCAATTCAATAATAATAGAATGGTTTCACTAATAATTCAGTGAGAAAAATCTCAAAATCATATGGAATACATTGTATGCTTGTGGTAATTAGCTTTCAAAACAGCTGTTCTAGTATTCACCTAGCTGGAAGGTAGGTGGGGATAGGAAGCTTATCTTGGAGTGATTGCTGCAAACTTCCCTTTTACATAAAGACTGAAGACGCCTCACCACCCAGCAGGATGTTCCAGGACCCCAGAAGCTGTTGGAGGCTGCATACAACTCTGCTCTCATCTTTTCTAGGTCTTCATTGATGACAATGGACAGGAATATTGGTTCCCTCCTACTGTGCACCACATTTGCACTCAAGCTAGACATGAATCTAACATTTTTGCTTAACGGATGGAGATGTATTTAAAATGGAACATTGATAGTAGCCTACAATTCAACATGTTAACAGGAAGATTTGTCCTCAATATGATTTTCTAACCTAAACTTAGTATGTGACCGCCAAATGTAGAAGGGCTCTAACTTCCTTTTCTATTGTTGGCAACATAGTGCAAATCATTTTTAAAACAGTGGTTCTCAACTGGGTATATATTTTTTGCATCCCAAAGGACATGTGGCAGTGTTAGGAGACATCTATGGCTGTCACATTGGGGGCTGTAATGATGCTAGAATCAAGCAAGTAGAGATTACAGACTGCCTCAAATAGCAACAAAAGACAATACTACTAAGGTTGACAGCCATAAAGGAGTGTACACAAGAGCTGGCAATGAGTAGAAGCCAGCAGTTGTATTCCCTGGGAACATTATGCTAGTTGCCTCCCTGCAATTTTGCAATATTGAGTATTACTTAAGAGGAAGCAAAGCATGCTCCCACTGGCAGAGTAGGAGACACAGATGTGAACTTACCCATGGTAGGTTGCTCTGCCAAGGATGCTCAGGAGCATAACTCATGCATTTAACACAAATAGAAGGAGACATTTAAATGATTCTTCTTCTTAGTTTTATTTTGTTTCTGAAATAAGTAGTCTCAAGAAATCCTATTCCCCCAGGGCAGAGCAAAAGAGTTCTCTGATGAGAATTGCCCACTCTATCAGGAAATAATTAATTCACAGTGGAAAGTCCTTAATACTTTGCTGCTGAAGGCTCCTGCCCACAGACTAGGAGGGTGTTGCCTCCAAATGCTTAGTATTCAAAGTGAAGGGCAGCAGTTGTGGCATCACTTGAAGATTGGTTGAAATGCAGATTCCCAGGCCCTGCCCTGAACTACTGAGTCAGAATCTTCATGGTAACAAGATCCTACATGGATTCCTATGCATGCAAACAATCAGAAGTATTGCTGTTTTATTTTATTCCATGCTATTAAGGCGTTGCTTTTTGAGGCTATGCACAAAGTGTATTTTGCTCTTCTCAACGTAAGAGGATTTGTGATAGCCAACTATGTTTCTTTGAGGGAATTAATTGGCCTATTAATCTTCAATATCTCATTTGTGAAAATAAGGACACTATACCAGAGAACCCTAAATTCTCTGCTAGCACTGTAGCAACTGTGATTTTTTTCACAAATATGCTGTAAATACAATCCACAGGACTGAATTTGCCTGCTGGGTATAAATGTGAGAAGAGGGTCTCTGGCCAGTATGTATCCTATGTGTTAATTAACAGTCTCAGAATTCTTATGCAACTCTACCTCCAACATCGAAACTGAGTCTACAGAAAGGGTGTGCCTCTTATTTGGCACTTAGGCCTTTCTTTGCATTGGTATTCTTTGTCTTCCTAATTTCAGGAACACTGTGTATAAATGAACCCACTACTAAGAACCAGTCTTACCAGGATAATGCTGGTGCCTGTGCCATGCCCACTTGGCTACTAGTATTTGAGTCTGGAATTTGAGATTACACAGCCACCTTCTAAGCAGCATCAACTGAAAATGGACAGACTTGGGTATATATGGGGGGTTGGGGTGGAGGAGTCTCAGAGCACAGCTTACAGGACTGAAAAAAGGATCTGTAGTTTAGTTTCTACCTCTGGGAAGCAGTTGGGAAAGTAACGGTACTGTTACTTCTTTTTGGAGATTTAAGAGTTAACTTAGCTTTGTGGTGTTGATTATTTCACAAAGGGCATACAACCCAAACATCATACAGTGAACTTCAAATGCATATATTTGTCAATTATACCTAAATAAAGCAAAACATAAGTGGATTAACCTGTATGTGGGGATACAAAAGTACTGAATTATATGGCTCAATATTTGGTTGATTAACATTTCTGTAAAAAAAAAATATTCAAGAGGCCCAGCACTAGGATTACTAGCTACTCAGGAGGCTGAGATCTGAAGATTGCAGTTTGAAGCCACAAGGGAAAGAAAGGCATTAGACTCTTATCTGTAATTACCCACCAAAAAAAGCCAGAAGTGGAGCTGTGACTCAGAGTGGTCAAGCATTAGCCTTGAGCAAAAATGATATGGGACCTAGCCTAGAGTTCAAGGCCCAGGACTGGTATACACGTATACACACACACACACACACACACACACACACACACACACACAGATCAATCAACAGATAGGATAGATAATGCAGATATCTCTCTATAGAAAGATAGACATAGATATATATGAGAGAGAAAAAGTACAAAATTGTAACTGCAAGCCAAATAACAGAAGCCTTTGAAGTTCCTAAGGACCCTCAAAGTGATTATTATTTTTAAAAGAATAATTAAAGGAGTAAAATTTATTTCTACCATTTATGAAAGAATGGGGAAAGTAAAGCTTATTATTATGTATATATACCCAATGAAACCACTTTGTGATCTAGAGATGTAAAGAATGAAGCATTTCTACATTTCCCAGATCAAGTTAGAACTGAACTCAGCTGTCAACTTCCACAGAGCACAAACATCCAGAGTTAACTTCTGCACTCGAGGTCTTTCATAAACTCAGAGGATGTGAACCTTGTGTCTCTAGCAGGTGGTGAGATGGGAGGTCTGGAAGGGCATCCTTACTAAAGACTACTGCAGAACCAGAGCAGCTCATGATATCTGGCTCAGCATACATTCCTGGCTGGCAGTCATCCTCCTGCCAGACCAGCATGGGCCCTAGGAAGATGGTTTCACTCCATGGTAGATGGTAGTGTCCTTCTTTTAAGTGGGGGAAAAACTATGCTTGCCTCACAAAGGCAGCTTGTTCCATTCACAACAATCTTGGCTTATGTTCATGCTTATCAACACTCAGTGGTTCTTAAGTGAAGCATTTAAAGAGAATTGAAGGATCCAGTTCCTACAATATGTGCACTGAAAAAGCAGAAACAAATCCATCTACCAGACTTTGTCTACATGTATTATAAATTGAACTGTGAATGGTAACAATCTTCCATGTTAAGCTATACTCTCTGGTATGATCAATTCAGGTTAGGGTTGGAATCAAAGTAATTTCTCTTTCCATTGCATTTTTTAAAATGTCTTCCAAATCATTCTAAAAATGGGTAGTGGGCTGAGGGGATTTTGATAAGAACACTACATAATATAGCATGAAGAAAATTAAGTGTGAATATAAAGTAGAAAAAATAAAGTCAGAGGTTAATGCCAATTAGGGAGAAATGAAAATAAAGCACAGTTTTGCAGGCTGAAGTTATAACCGGATCTGGTTTTAACTTCCTGGGGTTCAAAATTAGAAGTGAGAGCCTTTAACTCCCATTTCCTGCATGGAAATGAGCAGGGGAGCAGGAAATGTTTCTCTTTTTTTCTGAATTTTACACTGTTATAGTAAAGTAAATCCTTGTTTAAAAAGTAGCCATTTACAGTGTGATAAGAATGTTATTTTCATAGTTCTACCAATAACAATAAAAGCACATGGGCCTTTTCTAAGGGGTTTAAATAGCATCCCTACTGTAAATACAGTCCTCAATGAAAGTAAGATTAAAAAACAACGTAAATGCTATTCAAATTCTTTCCAAAGATGGCCAAATTAGCTTATCACAGTTGACCTACATAGTTTTGAGTGTTTTTGTGTGCATATATATATATATATATATATATATATCTCACACAGAGATATATATAGAGATAGATAAGTCTATATACATACATATATATAAATATATATAAATAAATATATATAAATATATATATATATTTATATATATTGTCAGTCCTGGGACTTGAAGTCAAGACTTGGGCCCTGTCCCTGAATATAGCTCCACTCCTGGCTTTTTGATGGTAAATTTGAGATAAGAATCACACAGCAGGAGAGAGGAGTTGAGGAGGTGGGGAGGGAAGGGATGGTAGGGGAAAAACAAAGGAGGAGGTAACAATGCTCCATTGGAAATGTACTCATTACCTTACTCATGTAACTAACCCCTCTGTGCAGTATTTTTACAATAAAAAAATATAGGGAAAACAAAGAGTCTCACAGCCTATCCTGCTCGTGCTGGTTTGAACCAGGGTACTAACATTTCAGCCTCCTGGATAGCTGTGGTTACAGGCATAAGTCAGTGGTGTCTGGTCAAAAATAAAATTTCAGAGTATATTTATAAATGATACAGAGACGTATTCACATAGTGAATATTTCAGGTATGGATATAACACTGATGTCTTCTAGGAAGTGGAAGGCTGGACTGGACTGGATCATGGAGTGGAAATATGTATAAACTCTTAAGAACAGGTAAGTTTAATATGGGCACATGCTTCACATGGTTATGACAGGATAAAGTAAAATACAGACTCAGCCATAGATACAAGAAAAGAATCAGGAATCTTTTACCACAGATGAGATTTTCCTTAAAGCATTTTCCTTGGAAGACTAGCATCATGTAATGAGCTCTGATAATCGTTCTCATGTCAAGTATAGAAAATACTGCATACCAATTCTTTTGGAAAATTATAGTGTACATTAACACACTAAAGCTCTTTAGTCAAGGAATCCGATTAGCTTTTCTTTGCCCAGTGTTTCCCAAACTTGTTTGATCATCAGATCTGCATGTTGACATCTTATGTGACTAACGTTCTATAAAACACACATTAAAATCTGAAGATGTTTTTTCTGCAGATATTCAATGAGCTATCAAGATTTTTTTTTGGGGGGGGGTCCGGTTGTGGGGACTGAACTCTGGGCTGGGCACTGTCCCTCAGCTCTTCAGCTCAAGGCTAACACTCTACCACTTGAGCCACAGCGCCACATCCGGCTTTTTTGCTTATGTGGTGCTAAGGAATCGAACCCAGGGCCTCAAGCATGCAAGGCAAGCGCTCGCCCACCGAGCCACCTTCCCAGCCCCAGCTATCAAGATTTTTTTAAAAAAAAAATCACTGAATATTATCATGAAGGATGTTATGAAAAGGCAGAAAGTGGACATTAACTCAAAGAAGAATAGAATTTTGCCTCAAACACATGTAAAATGGAAAAAGGTTTCCTCAATGCCACAAAAGACTAGTGAAAATTTATTCACTGAATGGCTAATACACAAGTAAAAAAATAAATTTTGTGAATGGCCTTTATGAAGAGGTATGTATTTTCTTTTCTAGAAAAGATAGAATTCTGGGAAGAGCAAAGAACAATCCTAGACACCCTCAGTGATAAATTTCTTTCTCATTTGAATAAAAGAGAGAACCCTGAAAGATTAGTCAGATGGCTAAATCATTCTAAAATCTGGCTATAATAACTTACTGTGCTTGTAGAACTTTAGTTAGACCAAGCATTACTTATTTTAAATTTTATCCCTAGGAATAATTCCTCAATAGATCTTATCTGACATTGACTTACAGTCTAACATCTGAACTTCAAGAACAAAGTGTAAAGGCTTGATACTTGCATTTAACCAGTGGTTCCATTTACAGTTTCTTACCATGAACTTACCCCTATTGAAATTTGATGTACTTTAAATTTCTAAAATTCTACTATTAGCATAAATTAACTGTAAAAGGGGGTTTTATTTTGGCATGTTCACATATACTTACAATGCATCAGTCTCATACCCCCTGCCCCCGTCACTCTCCCTCATTCTCCCTCTTCTTTCCAAACTAATCTCAACAAGGTTAATTGTTCCAGTTCACATATGAACGTAAACTATTTCAACTATATTCATCCTGTCTGTTGCCTTCCTTCCTCTAACTAGTACCCATACTATGGAAATGATCTGTTTTACATTCCTGTTATTCATTTTCTAAAGTGTATATTAATTGTGCATCTACAGTACTTTAATCACAATGACACTCTCTCCCTCTTACACACACACACACACACACACACACACACAGAGTCTCAGTTACCCAATCTTCTGAAAATAGTAAACGAAAAATTCCAGAAATATAAACTCAGTTTTGATTTAATGTTTACAGCCCTAAATGATAATGCCCTGATACAGGATATATGTATAAGATATATATCCAATAGGTTGTACATGATACAACCTATACCAGGGCATATATATATATATATATATATATATATATAGGTACCCATAAATATTTTTGGCGAAGCACTTTTGTTGCATAGTTCTAAAATGACCCTCCCAAATAGCTTTAAAAATGTTTAATGTTAATAGATTTTCTAATCTATTTCAAGGAAGGTAAGTGACACTGCTTGTGTAATGTAATCCACTGCATTGTAGCCATGTTTTCTTCTAAGAACAGAGCCAATTTGCATCATTATTTGGAGACCAGACTTTATTAGGACCTTTCTCCAGAAACATGTGTGAAGATCTGAGCAATCCATTTCCTGGCAGCTGACATGAGATAAAACATTGGACAAGGCAAGGCTATAATGTGCTCTTCTGCACACTGTGTAGTGAGACAAGGCTGGGGCCCATCAGGGACCAACATCTGTCTTGTAAAGTCCAGGAGGCTCTTTTGGAGATCCAGAGACATGTGAGGATGGAGAGGGGACGGACAGGAAACATTGCCAAAACTTTCCAGTCCTCCCCTGTATAATGGTGAAGCTGTGCTATCCAAAGAGAGTACAGACAATAGGGTTTCATTTGGTTCTCTAGAAATTAAGATGTTTTCTTTCAACACATCCTTTGTCTTCTAAAAGACCTTTAATCATTAGTTTTTGTATGACTGCTGTAACAAATCACTACAAATTTTTGGTTTAAATATAACTCAGGATAACCTTTTCTTAGCTTTTCTTCCTGAAACAAAATTCCTGAGACACTGAAGAAAAATGGTTAACTATAGTTTTAGAGATTTTAGTCCATCGTTTCTTGGTCCTGGTATGACAGGAGGCCTGTTCACTTTATGGTGGCAAGCAAGCAGAGAACAGGTCTGTTTCCAGTATCTCCTTCAAGGACATTTCTCTGAGGAGCCAACTTCCTGTCAAAAGTCCATCTCTAAAAGTTCCCTCACCTACATACCACCACCAAAGAATGGTAACCAAACTTTCAACACAAGAGTCTGGAGAGATATTTAGGAACCCAACCAATTCATCTCCCAATCTGAAGACCTATATTAGAATTTAACAACATCTGAAAACTCTCCCTTGAAGCCTAAATGAACATATTCATAAGTTCTGGACATTCAAATATAAACATCCTTTGCAGGCCATTATTCTACCTACTACAGCCATCATGGTGACTTAAAGCATAGCTTACTCATTTTTAAAACTGGAAGATATAATTCATGAGAATATAGTGAGCTCATACAATAACATAAAGTAAGCAATAGGTGAATGGCAAAAAGAACAAAAGCATTGTTAGTGGCAGCTGGCAGGACTACTCTTAATTAGCAGTTGCAACTCTCTCCATTATAACCTGAGCTCAGCTGTATTTCCTCTTTATACCTTGTTTTCTTATCTCTAAAGATATAAATTTAAATTTTCCTCATCAATTACTGACTTTCAATTTCTGTACTCTCTTACTTGGAAGAAAGTCACTGAAACTTACCTTTCAAGAATGTGGGAGAACTCCTACATTAAGCCATGTGGTAGCTACCAATATTCAGGACTCCCAAAAGGAAGATTTGCCTTTTCTCCCCCATTTGTTTATTAAACTATTAGCTTCTATTGAGATAGGTATATTGGTATTTTATTTTTTGATTATAACCCAATGGCATCTGTATTGATTTGGTTGCCCAAACTATGCAGATTTTTGACCTAGGGGAACCAAGTATCTTACATAATTCACTGAAACCTCCAAGAATACACTGGAATCAATATGAAGTATTAATCCTTTGTAAAATCCCAAACTAAAGCTCAGAAAAAGAAACCTTCCAAATGACCCTTATCTGCATATGGTGAAGTGGGAATTTATAGATAGTACTCTTAAGAGTGAAATCAACAGGAATAACACAGTATAACAGAATGGTAGAAAACAAAACCAGATTTTGGAAGGGCTATTTTTTTCAGGATGGAGATCTGTACATAGTGAAGTTTCCAGAGAAGCTATCTGTATAAGAATGGGAAAGTGTTCAACTTTAGAATTCAGGAATTTCTCCTCTTCACACATTAGAGATAAGCTAACGGGACCAAGAAAAGTGGTATTGTGAAAATGAAGTTACAAAGGACAGGGAGGGCCCTCAGTTTTTATTGGTAAAACTGGAAGCAGTCATCTTCTCAGTGAGCTACTGACACTATCACTCAGGTAGCCATCATCCACAGGCCAGTGTTTGACAGGTCTGGTGAGGGAGAAAAGCTGGAGTCATTCATGGTGATGGAAATCATTGGACCGCATACCCAGAAATAATAAATTCCAGTTATGCCTTGCCTAACAAGAAATGTGAGGCAAACATCAGAGTACTTCATCGAAAGCTAGGGGATATGGCCCCCCTCACACTCTTCTAGTACTGACACTCTTCAGTGCAGACTGCTGTTGACGGAAATGTCACTATGTGGTGAATGATAGTTAAAATCAAGTATTTTTAGGTAATTCTTAGTGTGTGAAACTCCATCTCTAAAATTATCCTGCAAAAAACAAGGCTAGAGGTGTGGATTCAGTAGGACAGTGCTAGCCAAACAAGCAAAGTGAGATATTTTGAGGTCCTGAGTTCAAATCCCAGTAACTGCCAAAAAAAAGTTTTGTGAATTACTGATTCAACATACAGATACTGTTCCTTGTCTTCATCTAACATGGTTATATGCTATATACTTCCATTTCTTTCCTTAATGTGGACCAGAAAGAGAAAAATTACAACATTCAAACTTTGTGATTACTTTATTACATATATATTATTGCATACAATTTTGGTAAGTAAGGATACTATAAATCATATTTTATATAAAAATTATGCATAGCATATATAAGCAGTAACATTTTGAAGGACAGAAGAAAAACCACGAAAACAGTCACCTAAAATTTATTAACACTGAAAAATGCTAGTTTGTGCACAGGAATGATTGAAAGCTTGATGGTACAACAGAACACTGGTTCATCTGCAGATACTGTAGGAACAACCTAGTTTGAGAAAATTCATATCTGTCCACACATTACCAAAAAATAAATCAATCAATATAGCAGTATACTAAATATTCTTTCTCTGGCACTTAGCCAGAGAATACAGACAAGAGTGTATTTGGTTTAATGTGATTTTATTATTCGGATACTTTACTTGTTTTATACAAATGAAAGTATCATATTGATTTTAAAACCTTTGAATTTTGGAAGTGTATAATCAATTGTCATCATATTCACAATTTTAGAAGATTTTTTTTTTTTGGTGGTCATGGGGCTTGAACTTTGGACTTGAGAGCTGCCCCTCGGCTCTTCAGCTCAAGTCTACCGCTCTACCACTTGAGCCATGGTGCCACTTCTGGCTTTCTGGTGGTTTATTGGAGATAAATGTCTTTTCCTGCCTGGGCTGGCTTTGAACCATGATCCTCAGATCTCAGCCTTATAGCCTTATAGGCGTGAGCCATCAGCGCCCAGCTAGAAGATTATTTTTTAATAAAACAATTTACCCAATAACATGTGGAAGAGAATATCAAAAATGGTTTACACAAAGTTTTAAAGAGATATTAAAATTTAAAAATAGAACATCAATCTAGACTACTAGTCTAAATACTTAGCGATAAACTCATACTAAGGACAAATTATGAAATGTTTTAGACATATTTTTTCCAACATTTAATCTAAAATTCAAAATTTTAAGTGAAAATGCAAAAAAACTGCTATTTTATATGAAGCTGTTTTTATACACAATATAGTTTTAAAATGGAACATATTAGCTGGGCACTGGTGGCTAATGCCTATAATCCTAGCTACTTAGGAAGCTGAGATGTAAGGACTGTGGTTCAAAGGCAGCCCAAACAGAAATGTCCATGAGATTCTAATCTTCACTTAACCACCAAAAAACCAGAAATGAAGCTGCAAAGTGGGAGAGTGCTAGCCTTGAGCAAAAAAATCTCAGGGACAGTGCTCAGGCCCTGAGTTCAAGCCTCAGGACCAGCACACAAAATATATATACAATATGTATATATGTACATTTTAATATTACATCTCAGTGTAGGTGTCTATGAAAATTTTAAACTATATACATAAAACCTGTCTAGGCTCTTCAGAGGCTATACTGAAGTAAAACAATGACCAATAGTGGCATTTTCCTTTATTTATTTGAATACAATAAATTTGACAGGTGATTTGTCTTATTGGAAATAAAGGTCATTATATCATAAAAAGAATTTAATGTGTAAAGGTACACATATTAACTGAAAATAGTTCATTATCTAATTTCATCAGAAGACACAGTGTTAAAAATATATAAAACTCAAAATTATTATGTGCATGTATAAGTATGGCCCAAACATCGTACACATAATTTTGTTCTGTATGTCTATACAGTGTACCACCATTTCATTCCTTACCATCCTTTGCTCCAAACATTACTATCTTCAATTCTAACACTCCCCAAATAGGAGAAAAACAAAGTTTCCACTGCTTTAAAAAGTGAAATTTATAAAGTCAATACATTAAAAAGGTTTATAGATCCAAGATAGTTTTTAAAGAGAATTTATACACATTGAAGTAAGTGCTTTGATTAAACTAAAAGCTGCACATAAATCCACTTCTCTTCATTGCAATGTCATACATAAACACAGCTCATTTGACTAGAGATTTTTTACATTGCAAAATATTCCTATTCTTGTGGAGATTGCAAGAATGATTTTTTTTTAAAGATTTAGTAGACTTCAGAAAAATCTACCTTTTTCTTCCAAAGGAAAAAACACTGTTGAAATTTAAGTGCTACGATTCTAATATTTATGCAATAATTTTAAGGTAATTTTTGGAAAGAGAATTGTCCAACATAAGGCACGTAGCAACATTTAGAGTCTAAAAGCAACTATTGTACATAATAAATAATTATCTTTTCAAATCACTATTTTGCCTTACCTAAAGAAAATGGGTGAGTAGTGCAGTTAAAACATGCCTAGAATAAAAATGATTCGATGTAGGAAATACAAGTAATATTTGTGTGCAAAAGGATGTTAATTTAATAAAGGGAGAATATTTAATATAAAATACACATCCTACAGAGCTACAGGTAAGAAGGTGAGGCACTTAGACTGATAGTGCAGGAAGGTATTGAGATTACCTTTTTACAAAAGCACCAAACCATTAATTTCTACACTTAGGCAAGTATGTAAGTTTTACAACTGTATTTGGTATAATGAGAATTCAAAATCAAAACTTAAAGTACTTCATTTTTATTCTGACAGCAGTAAGTCACGTCAAGTCTTCTGAGAGAGTGGAAGATAATGAATGCACTTGGTGACTCCTGTGGTGCTGGCTGAGTGATAGGAACTCAGAAGGCATCTTTACACAGATGTGTGCTTCTATTTCAAAGATTACTGTGTATAAAATGGATATTTAACTCAGGTTCTACAAACAAATATTAAAATCTGGTTTGGAAGAACAGTGCCGATATGTCCAACAATAGCATTACTTTTGTGATCCACCACAAACGAATTTGATACAAAAGTGAAGATGAAAATCAGGCTTGGAGTTAGAGGAATCTGCTGGAAGTTAGGTGAGGGAAAGGTTTGGCATCTGATGGATGAGTAAGGGGCTGAAGATGAGGGGCAGTCTGCATGTGACTCATGTTATTTAAGTCAGCTGGGAATGTTTCATTTACTCCTCCAGTCTGAAACTAGAAAACAGAAATAGCAATGCAATTTATTAGGACAGATCTTCCAAATGTCTTATGCCATTAAATAATGTGTGAACATATATCTTTAAAAACACTATCCCTGCAAGTTATGTCTCAAATTCCTTTACTGTTAATTACTTTTAAATCTTTCAGTAAGTGAAGACATACTGTATTGGTTCCTTTTTGAAACTTTTTCCTTTTTCCATTAATTTGCAAAACAGTTTTGAAAACACAGTTGAATTATACACTTGTCTTGCTTGAGACTGCCTTTGTGTTGGATAAAGTTTAAGGATCTAAGGTAGCAGTGAAAATCATGATAAACAGTCTCTGACCTACTAGGTTTGCTTTGACCAGTCAAATCCCTGATATCAAATATCTTTACTATCTGGTATCAATGGACTGATTATAGTCAGGGCTACTACACTGGACTCTTAATGACCTCCCCAAAGAGCAAGTTCCGATTTTCTAATGATGTCTTGATTTTCCAAAAGGAATATTAATATTTCTTTACCAAACTTTACATTTATTTATAAGATACTTTTAATTACTGAATATCACTAAAAGCAATGCCCATATGATTCAAGTTACAATACCAAAATTCTCGTCTTCTTAAACTGAAATGGAGATGTATAGTTCTGTAGTACTTTACAGATTATAAAACTTTACACTGTAATATATAGTTAGTGAAAGTTGTAGAAACTTTCAGATTAAAATCACATCTTTATTTGTGTCAAATAAAATTTACTTTTCTAAAGCCCATATAACATTAAGCTTCACTAATCAAAACACTGGTTACTTAAGAGCCCTTAAATATATACTAAAATATTCAATAACAACAGAATCTGTATCTCCTATAAGTGCCAGCTCTGTTAGGCATTCAGAAAGAAAAGACTGGGCTTAAGTGCACTTTCTCCTCACTTATCGCTCACAGCACAGAGCACATCAGTCAGAGTATACCCTACAGAACTACATTCATGCTGAAGCTCTTGTAGCCCCATGAAGAAAAGGCAAAATGAATCCAGTTAAATTAACTGTACATTTTATTAAACCTAATAAAGGCAAAATAATTTCAACATGAAATTATTTTCTTAAATTTCAGTGTTTTTTCATTCCTTTTTCAAGTTAAGTCTGAAACTGTGGTTTGTATTTCACACTTTCAGCACATGTCAATATGGACCATAGAATACTCAACTGTCAAATGTAACAGTGGTTATCCAGAGAATATGTATGGCCACAGAGATGTTCTTTTATTATGCACAAAGAAGCAAAGAAAGAAGAGCAGGGTGGTACACTGTAAAACTCATGTGGCCCTGTTAAAGCTAATTTTATGTAATAAACTTCTGTATGATTTACTCGAGTAAAGTTTAGTGAGGTAGGGTACAATTCAATTCAATTCAATTGTACTGACTACTCTGAACTCAAGGTCTTGTACTTGCTTGACTGACTTGCTTGCCTGATGCTCTACCATTTGACTCCTATTCTCCAACCCTACTTTTTGCTCATTATTTTGGAAATCAGAGTCTCATGAACTTTTCTGTCCAGCTAGCTTCAAATAGAATACCTCCTGAGTAGTTATGTGTCTGGCATACTTTTTATCCTTCTTAATTGGTAAAATAATTGTTATATTAATGGTTTACAACATACAAGATATGTTTGTTATGACCATTATTAGCATACATGTTATCTTGAACAATTATCACTTATTGTGTTTCAAGAAAACCTCTGAAATATTTTCTTCTAGCTATAGTCACTCTACTATGCTACAGAACAAACTTATTACTGTTATATATTTGTACTAATAACCTCTATCTTTCCTTCTAGCCTCTGGTAACTTTCATTATACCGTTTAGTACGAAATCAACATTTTAGAGTTTATATATCTGAGTGAGCTTAGATAGTATTTGCCTCTGTGTCTGGTTAATTTCATTTTAAAAAACAGCCTACTGTTTCATCTATGTTGGCACCAATGTCAGGGTTTCATCACCTTTTATGACTAATACTCCACTATATGGAATAATATTCCTCTCTATCACATTGTCTTTATCCTGAATATTAAAATGTAATATAGTTGAAGGCTATCAGTAGATAAAGTAAAATTTTTACCATCATTTTGTTAATAAAGCTCATGTATCATCAGACAAGCCAAATTTATGAGTCATAAAAAACAAGGGATAAAGATTCAAGTTGTATTTTTAAATTACTACACTCAGACACTGTAAAAAGAAGTCAATGTACTAAATTTTAGTCAAGATCTTCAAGATCAAACTTAAGTATATTTTACAATGAACTAAGTTTTTTTTTTATAACAGAAAGGCATCATTGTAAACATAATATTCCTATAGGCCATAGAGAGCAACTATTTGCATTATGTAAACTAATATAAATTATTTAAAAAATTTTAGATTTCACATTTACCTGTAGTAGAAGGGTTCTGATGATGCATTTATATAGCTGCAATATATATAACTGCAATTTTAATTCTTTTATTGTATATGTATTTTTATTGTAAAAATATTGTACAGAGGGGTTACAGTTACATGAGTAGGGTAATGAGTACATTTCGTAGTAAGGATTGTTACCTCCTCTTTTGTTTTCCCCCTACCATCACTTTCTTCCCCACCTCCCCCACTCCACCAGCCCCCTCCACCCCAACAATGTGAAGTTCGTTTTCAACATAGTGTCCTGTACATCTAATCATCACAATGAGTCAACCTGCATTCCCATTTAAGCATTCCGCTATATCCCTTCCCCTCCCAAAAATACAAAAACGTATTTACAAGATGCAGAACACCGGCATCAAATCCAGTGAAAATAGGGGTTATACCTTGGGGGAAGAACATACAAAAGAAACAAAAGAATCCCATAGTGCATTATAAGTACATTAAAAACAATAGCAAGAAAGAAAAAAAAACACTTGTGTCTCTGTCTTGGGGTATATTTTGCTTAACATTACATAACTGCAATGTACATAACTGCAATATCAAGTTACTTTTCAAAGAATGCCATAAAACCTAGCTACTTGGAAGGTACTGTTTGGAAGGATTATGGTTTGAGGCCAGACAAAAAGTTAGCAAGACTTCATCTCAGCAAACAAGTTGGGCATGGTGGAATAAGTCTGTGATGATCACAGATATGTGGGGGGTCATAGGTACTGAGGCTTGCACCAGACAAAAACACAGTCTTTACCTGAAGAATAACTAAAAGCAAAAAGGGCTGCAAGTGTGGCTCAAGCAGTAGATCCCTTGCCTTACAAGGACAAGGTTCTGAGTTTAAATCTCAAGCAGTACTGAAAAACCAAGCAAGCAAGCAGAAAAAAAAACTCTATCTTAAAGAATCAAATGAGGATAGATCAAATAACATAGAAGAATAGCCAGCAAATAATCAAGGGTCTGGGGATGGATCCTACAGATAATTCATGACACTGGCTTACTTTTTAGAATCTCCAGAAGAGCCAGAAAGGGTATCTCAGCTCTACTGTCATAGCAAAATGTCATAGGTTGGCATTTTCTGCGAGTTCTAGAGGCCAAGGATCCACACCCAGAACCAGCAGGGTGTGTGTGTGATAAGGACTCCTCCTGGAGTCATCTCACTGAGTACTCAAGACTTCTTCATTGTGTGCATGAGGGAGGGAGAGATGGAGGAGAGTGAGCAGAGAGACAGAGGGAGGGAGAGAATAGCATAAAAAATAGCAAATCAAATGAATGGTTTGTTCTGTTTGTTGTTCTGTTCCAAGGATGAAACTAGGGACTCACACTAGCTAAGCACATACTCTGTCACTAAATTGAACCTCATCCTGGTCCCTTCTTAAAAGAGCACTAACACTAATTACTCTCTAATTACTGCTAATTACTCTCTCTCAGAAGTCCCACCTCCAAATAACATCACACTGGGGGTTATGGATTCAATGCAAGCGTTTAGGAGGCATAATCCAGTCCATAGCATATGGCTTCAAAGGACACCTGAGCAATTTGATCCCATTCCGAACACAGGTGAAGAAATTACTTTGAAAAAATAATTTCTAAATATTCAGATCTATTTTGTAAACCTTGTATTTTTAAAAAGCTCTGTATTTGTAAAATAATCAAGAAAAACAACAAATCCTCTGTTAAAAACCAACTTCATTTAGTGATTTAGGTCATTTTTCATATTCATGTTCTATGACCATTGATTTCTTTCTCTTTCAAAGAGATACAGACATAAAAACAATCATAGATAGAATTACAAATGCCAGCTCCAAAAACCTTTCGGATAATAGAATAAAATAAGTCACAGGCATAAAAATATCTCATGTATATTTTTATAGGTGAGAGGAATCATAGAAAGATTTTCTTCAGCTCTATCAAACCCTTACCTTGTTCAAGAATGTCTGTGGGCCTGGGAAAGTTGGGTTGTATGGCATCTGCTCCATGTGGGTGTGTTGAGGGGCTGGCTGGCATTGATACATTGAATTGGTCCCAGAATAACATGTCTGGGGAGTTATGATGGTTGACTGGGAATTTATTCCAGGCTTTTGGTTTTCAGGAACTTGTAAACAAGTGACAAAATCTTCTAAATTAGAAGAAGGAGTAGGGTAGAGGGATGGTTCAAAGTTCCCCATGGGAAAGTCCAACTGTGTACACTTGGAATGTTGTGGTAAAACAGACTGATTACAGGAAATGAAGTTCTGTGTGTAAGGCATAGTGTCAATCTCAGATTTGTAGGGGAACTCTTGATGAGCCCCTTGTAAATCTGAAAAAACATTGCACTGTTGTAGGTCTTGCTGAGGACAACTGAAAGGCATGGACTGATCAGAGTTCCAATTTGCAAACATGCCATTAACTTGCATATTCCTCATTTGCTGGCACAATTGTTGCTGGGGCTCTACCACCGCCTTCTTCTGCTGTTGAGGGTACTGGCATAGCTGCTGCTGCTGCGGCTGCTGCTGCTGCTGCTGCTGCTCTAACTGCAGGCGTTCCTGTAGCATACAACTTGAGTTCAGACCCACAGGCTGCTGTTCTTGGTAATCTGCACTCTGGAAGGTAGACTTATTTAAGGAATCTTGGACATAGGTTAGAATTTCATCTGTTAGGTCAATGTCTCTAAAGTCAACCTCACCAGAAAAGTCATTTCCAAAAAATTCTTCATTCTGCATCTGTTTGATATCTTCAAAATCAATGCCTAGGTTTTTCATAGTGTGGTATAATTCACTATTTTTATTATCTGGAAACAGCCCTGTGTGACCTCCAGAGAGCATTGGGTTAATTTCCTGAGATTGTCCAATGTGCTCATGTTTCAGAATGGAAGCATTTTCCATTGGTGCAATACTGTTTTGCCAATTACCAAATTCACTCATAGAATCCTTAAAAACGCTTTCTAAAGGTGTTGTGTTTGAAGCAGGATAGAGATAAATAGATTGATCCTGTTGCATCATGGAACCCAGAAGGGAACTGGGATGGAGTGAATCCTTACTTAGAGTCGATTTGGTAGCACAGTCTCTTCCACTAGTGTTGCTGCTCTTAGTCCTTACTGGTAAGGGATCCATTATAGTAGGAAATGGACTGGTTAACTCATAGAGCATAGCTTCTCCGGTGGTAAACATAAAAGGCAGGGTCAAATTCCGTTTTTGTAAATGATCTCTTCCTTCTTCATCTCTAAAAGTATGTTCAAGAATATCTGCATGTATTAGTTTTAACATAAACATTTTTAACAAGATATAAAACATTTTAAAGTAAAATATACCAAAACTGAATTTGGCAGCACTGAACATGGACTTTTTCAGTTGAACAACTTTTTCAGTTGTTCTCATAACTGGCACAAAATGTATTTAAATTATGTGGAATTTTCTTCCAAAACTTAATATACTATTAAGTCTTTGCTTAGGAGGCATATGTCCCTAACCTGACCACCAACAGAAAAAAATAATTTGTATGGGGCTGGGATGGTGGCTCAGTGGTAGAGCGCTTGCCTTGCATGCATGAGGCCCCGGGTTCCATTCCCCAGCACCACATAAGCAAAAAGAAAAAAAGCTGAAAGTGGCGCTGTGGCTCAAGTGGTAGAGTGCTAGCCTTGAGCTGAAGAGCTGAGGGACAGTGCCCAGGCCGAGTTCAGGCCCCACAACCGGACCCCCCCCCAAAAAAATAATTTGTATGTATTCTAACTGTGACAACAAGCAGAATTTAAGAGGCAGGGTAGAAGAGTCACGTCTAAATAAAACAATAATACATAGGAAATAGGAATTATGAAATTCAAAATGTTTTATAATTTCACAAATTCATAGATCCAGTTAACATATGAAGAAAACATTTTCAATATGGATTAGTATATTTATAATATGTGAGTATAAAATTTCATATCTGTTACAAGAGCTCCAATGAGTCTGACAGGCAAACAAGTCAATAGAAAAAGGGGCAAACAGTATGAATTAGCAATTCTTAGAAAAATGTCCTAGGGGATGTAAAGAAATGTCCTGTGCTTCCAGTAACTAATGGAACAAGCACACAAAGTATCCTCAAATACATGAATATGAGCAACACAATGAACAAATTAGACCACTGATTCAGATATATGAAGACCATTGTGTTTCTAACCAAGAGGACATGTGTTATTTAGAAGAGCACATGGGATATTTTACCAACATTTGACTATGTATCAGATAATAAAACAAGACATAAAAGGATTTCAAAGGGCTAAAATCAGCCTTTTAGAAAAAGACAATAGAATTAAGGTAAAAGTTAATCCCCAACAACAACAAGGGAAATCTATCAAAAGGCATAGCACTCTAAGAAATTAAAAATTAGAAAAAATACTTTCAATCAACTGTAAGCGATGTATTAAGTATGAGAGTTTGTTAACTAAAATTGTAGAAAGGAAAACTGCAATGATTAAATTTACATTAAAAATTAGAAGTATAAAAAATAGCAAATTATCCTCAAATAAAAGAAGATATCAACAGACAATAAAATAGAAAATGGAAGTACAGTAGAAATTTTTTTTTTAAGATGAAGCCAGAAGAAACTAATAACATTGCTAATCTTTTAGCAATACTGGAAGGAAACAAATCTGTTTTGGTATAGAGGATATACCCATCCACATATGCACATATATGCACAATACTCACATATGCACATTCAAACATTTATCATGTTAAGGGTCAGAAGATGCTAATTCTCCTCTACATTATCTATATTTCAATGTCATTTTATCAAATTTCAGTAATTTTTGGTGAAAAGTGACAAGATAAGCCAAAGCAATCTTGAAGGATAATAACAACAAAAACTAAATGAATTGTTGGCTCATGCCTATAAGCACCACTCAGGTGGGTAAGATCTGAGGATTTCAGTCCAAAGCCAGCCTGGGCAGGAAAGTCCATGAGACGGCCAGTTAACCACTGAAAAAACAAAAGTGGAACTGTAGTGGTGAGACTTAAGTGAAAAGCCTAGAACAATTCCCAGGCTCTGAGTTTAAGCCCCAGAACTGGCATTTTACAAAAGAAGAGGAGAGGGAAAGGAGGAGGGAAGGAGAAGAGAGGTGAAGAGGAGAGGGGAGAGAGGGGAGAGAGGGGAGAGAGGGGAGAGAGGAGGAAGGGAGGGGCTGGGCATGTGGCTTAGTGGGTAGAGTACTTGTTTAGCTCTCTGAGGCTCTGAGTTCATTCCTTGGTACCACATAAACAAAAATAAATAGAACAATTGTTTTTTAAAAAAGAGAAAGGAAAGAAAGCTAAACAAACAAAATGAAGAAAGCTAAACAAACAAAATGAAGACATTTATCAAATGTAACCAAAAGTAGTAACAATTTTAGAATAATGTATTGTCACAAAATAGATACCTAGGTCAACAGAGTCTGAAACAACACTACAGATAAAATCCTCTAATCAACATACAGTAGAGTGACATAGCCTTTCAATAAATCCCATTTTTAGTAAATGTTACTGGTCAACCGATAAACCTAAAGGGAAAAAGTCTGTAGTGATCCTTCTTCAAATCACATACCAGAAACAATTTTCCAGAGTAGGAGAAGTATTTATGATGCAAAATTTGAGAGGATTCCTTCATTTGAAAGTATTCTTGCTGGGCACTGGTAGTGGCTCACACCCATAATCTTAGCTACTCAAGAGGCTAAGATCTGAGAATCACTATTCAAAGCCAGCCTGGACAGAAAAATCAATGAGACTCTTATCTCCAATTAACCACCAGAAAACTGCAAGTGGTGCTGTGGCTCAAAGTAGGAGAATGCTAGCCTTGAACAAAATTGCTCAGAGAGCACCCAGGCCTGAGTTCAAGCCTCACAACCCCAACAACAACAACAAAAAATAAGTGTTCCTTTCAAATATTTCAAGATTTTGAGAGAACTCCTTTCTAGAACATGTAATGAACCCTTACACATCACTTTGTGTTTAGAAAACACATTCTAAACAAAACATTGGTTCCATTTTCAAGATTGTAGTAGCTTTTCAATCTTTCCTTAAACTGAAGGGTAATACTTGCGTTTTCTTTTATTATTTTTACTCTGCAGTTCTACATATTTACCCGCTCAGTAAAATTTGTTCCTACTTGTTTTCTTGATATCTCTCACATGAGCCCTATATTTCTCTCTATATATATTAACTTATTATTATAAATTCATATAGGAGGACTTATATACCAAATTGTTACCAAAAACAAAACCAGGAATCATTTTATGTATTTATGCTTACGTTAGAGGTCTCTGAGTTGCGATGATATAATCTGGTCGTCCATTTTTATAAACTAAGCGTGCATTAGACTGGACCCATGTCCATCGATTGTGTTTTGCAAGAAGTCTGAAAACGGTCATGCCACTTTCTCCAGTCTTAATCACTACAATAAAATTGTTAAAAAATCAAGTTACTAAACCCCAAATCAGTGAAGAAAACCTCTGAAATGAAACCTCTCAGACATATTTCTAGGTGTATTTCATGTAGTACCAATTCAAGGTTTTGACCACTTTTAAGCATCATATACTGAATCTGAAAGGTGAAGAAACAATTTTTCAAGGTTGGCTTTTTCCTACTTCAGACTAAACATTAAAAATGTTAAAAGAAAATTAAGGACCAAATGATTTCAGTAAACATGAAGTACAGGAAAGTTTGACCTAGGTGAAAAATAAAAATAAATTGTTTCCACTGAAGCAAAGGATATTTTGCCATAGGCTCAGTATTTCCCAAACTACAGTAATAAAGATTTATGCTCATTAAAAGGTTTTTGCTCATTAAAAATGAGCAAAACTTCCTGTACACTTAAACTTGTCTTTTCATAGTCATTAATTTACTATATTTCTAGTGGTAGAGTTCTTAAAATAAAAGCTTAACTCTGGTTAATCAAAATGATATCTAATGTAATAATTTGGAGTATGAATTAGAGTACATGCTATATTTGGAAGTGTTTCTAAGGAACGACAACTTACTTCGGACATGTAATTCAGCACAATACAGCATGTCAGCTGCATGGACGAACTGATATCCTGAGCCTCTTGCACAAAGCTCGGCTTCGGTGTATCCTAAAACAATTTGTCCCCTTTTTTTAAAGGTAAAATAAGATTGAATTACAATTTAACATAAATAACCATGATCAATTGATAGCTATAGTCTATTTCCTATAACATGCTTTACTTGACATTCAAAATTTCTCATTAACAGTTAGAAAGACCAACCATATCTATGTAAACTAGTTCTTTTGCTTATACTTATAAGTTTTAACTAGAAAAAAAGAACAGTATTATGACTAAAATGTATCTAACAGGACATATTGTAAAACATCTTGGTGAAGAGAGATTGCCAACTTACCTCACAGCATCCTCACAAAGTAGAAAAGCATTTATACATTTTGATATGAATAAATATAACTGTATTATATAATTTTTAGGAAGTTACTCAACTTCTAGTAAACAATATTTGCACAAAATATAAAACCAGTAAGAAGTGTTATCAGAATTGAGTCTTAAAAGTATCATCAAAAACTAAAAAATAACAGGATGATTTGTGAGCCTGATGAAATTACCTTACTTTAATAAGATATACTGCAAGAATACAAAATAGTAATAGTTGTATAAGAATAAATCATTATATCTTGGGGGGAAAGAGAGTCAGGGGAGTAGAAAGTGGGGGAAAAATATTCAAAAAGAAATGTACTCATTATGTTACTTATCTAACTGTAACCCCTCTATATATCACTTTTACAATAAAATTTTTAAAGTATAAATTATAGAACCTACACACTATTTTTCACATAATAAGGGAAACATGCAAAAACAAAATACACATTGGTGAGATAAAAGCAAGCCGCTCTTACTTAGCATCACAACCAGTTGGTGTGAAGTCCAGTTTGTGTTTTGTTCTAAAGATAAAGTTTTTGGTTCGAATTTCCAGTATGGATGGTGGCTGAAGTGGAGTAGCAATTGCAAACAAAGCCAACTGAGGAGGAAGCATAGATCCATCCTTCCCTTTCTTGTTCTGTCCATGAAGATACTTTAATCTCCCTTGGAAATTCATTGCCTTAAACAACCAAAAATAGTTCATTAAAATACACAGTCTAGGGAAGCAAGAGAAAGGAGGGCTAATGAAGTAAGACAGATGGGGTGACTTTGATAAAAGTATTTAATATGTATATGCTAAAGTATCACAATAAAACCCCTTTGTACAGTTAATTTAGGGAAGCAAAAAATTTAAAGTAAGATTGACAGTATAGTTTTGTTTTCAGTGTTTCCATTATAGCTAGATATTGCAAGGAAGGTCCTAAAGCTGAGAACTGTTGCTTCCTTACACTCTGCATGGGACAAGAAGCACAAGAAAACTACCCCCAGAAAGTAGCGTGAGGGATATTTTTAAGAGAATGGTACATGAACCATTCCTTGCCTCTGGTGCTCATAACTGGAGCATCATTTTTTGCCTACCACAATTCTTTTAACACTTGGCACTCGAAATACATCTTCAGAATGACTGAATGCTGGTAAAGCCATCAAGTAAGCATTAATTTTAAATATGCAGGAGCCATGCTTAATTCTGAGAATCTTTCCTATAGAAGCAAATTCAATTTATTAAAACACTACAAAGAGATATTTTAAAACTATATAAAGAATGCAACACTTTAGTAGAGTAAAAATAATCAATCATTTTAGAAGACAGTAGAAAAACAGATTTTAAACAAGAACATGATCAACTTACTTGATCAATCAGCCAAGAGATGATTGTTAATCTGATAGCAGCAGAAGGTAAAAATAACCTTTTATATCCCAATATGATGCTAATTTGAGCACCAGTACAAAGCACAACTCTAACTCTAGGTCAGCATAACTATTTTTAGAAATAAACACATAAATAAATAGCATTGCTTAGTAGTGCTTAGGCTTAAAATTTGATTATCTACTCCAAAAATCCTGATAATGTATGCAAAGAATATATAACAAACTTTTTATTCTCTTCTCCTGAAGAAAATTAGGGAAGAGGCTACTAAACTCTGAGTATCCTCCTAAGGCTTCTTCTCTATTATATGCCACACAGACGTTTAGTCCATTCACATCAGGCTTATGCATAGCTCATGATGGTTCTGTAGTCCATAAATGTGCATTGTTTTCCTATGTGAGAGTTATTACATATATGGATGCACTTAAAATTTTCTTGCGTAGCAATCACTAAGCCCCAATATGGTAAGCATCTTCCTATTAAAGAAGAGCTAGCTAATTATCTTCATCTTAAAATGTCCCCCAAATAGTCAGAATACAGGTTCCATGTTATTTCACTCAAATTTTCCACTGTATCCTAAAAGGAGAAGGGGGGGGGTTGTGTGTGTGTGTGTGTGTGTGTGTGTGTGTGTGTGTGTGTGTGTGTGTGTGTGTGTGTGTGTGTGTGTGTGTGTGTGTGTTCATTCTGGGATATAAAAGATATTCAAAGTCTGAAATAATTATTTTAAAGATTTACTTTCCTATACCCAATTTTTAAGGAGATAGGTAATTTTTAAAATTGAATTCAAATATGAGCAAAGAATATTAACTTCATTTTTTGTTTTCTATTCTTTATAGTAAAAGTCAGAATCATATAATTGTGTACCTTACCAGAAAACCAGATGAATTGTCCAGCAGACACCTTAGCCGGCATATGAAGCACCTCTCCATAAACGGAGTGTTTTCTGGAGGAAGCTGTTCTGAGGTATAATAGACTCCTGCCTGTGTTAGGCCATGAGCTTCTGTAGAAATAAAAGCAACACAAATTTTACATATCATTTTGCTATAAAAATTTGACTAGTTAAAACTTGTGTTAATTCCTTCAATTGGAGTATATATATAAAATAGAAAAATCATGCCAGGCACTGGTGGCTCACCCCTATAATCCTAGCTACTTAGGAGGCTGAGATCTGAGGATACGGTTCAAAGCCAGCCCGGGCAGGAAAGGCCATGAGACTCTTATGTCCAATAATCTACCAGTAACCGGGGAAGTGGCGCTGTAGCTCAAGTGGTAGACTGCTTGCCCTGAGCTGAAGAGCTGAGGGACAGTGCCCAGGCCGAGAGTTCAAGCCCCACAACTGACCAAAAAAAAAAAAAAGAAAAGTAAAACCATTTTCAAAAGTGATTCAAATAACCAAAATGTATTTACTGGTTTTGTTCGGTGGCACTCTGGACAGAACTCAGTTTACTAAAGACCCTACCACTTGAGATAGCCCACTCCTTATTCTTTTACTTTGTTTTTCTGGTAGTGTCTTGTACTAACATTGTCTAGGCCGGCTTTCAATTATGATTTCCCTACTTCCACCTCCCACAGGCATGGATCACCTTGCCTGTCTCACAAAAACATACTGAATAATAATACTTTTGTCACACAGAACAGTACTTAATTTTTCTTATTATTGAGTTGTGACTGTTAACAGTTTTCATATTTTCTAACACTTTTCTTTTTTAAACACTTTCAAAGATTTCTGACAATACTACTGATGTAAGAAAACATGTTTTTGTATTGCTAAATTACTTTTTAATTGGTGCATTTTAATCAACAATTTACATTCACTTTCATTTCAACTTTGCACATTCTTTCCAGTTTTCAGGATGGAACCAGAGTTATTTTATTAAACTCAGTATACATTCCTGTATATATGCCAACACTCCTGCCTGTGTGAAATTCCTCAATGGCTCCCATCTGACAAAGGTTATTCAGACCACCAGGTCCTGTAACCAACTCTGGCCCAGAGCTAGACTCACTTTTTTCTACTTTGTTTCTTACCTTCAGCACAATGGCCTATGCTGCAAAGGTTCCCAGCCTCTCCTTTCACCAAAGGATATCCAAATAACCAACACCACAATCTTTTGGTAAACATTCTTACCATCAATTCCTTGTCCAGACTCTTGTGGAGGGTTTAATGACCAATGTAACTGACGCTGAAATTCAGCTCGATCTTCAGTATGGATAAGTTCATACACACTCTGATGTATGACATCAGACTAAAGAAAAAATGATACAAGGAAATAAAAGTTCTGAGGAAACAATGCAATGGCTTGGTAAAACAGTGTTAAGTCCTATCTAGATTAGTGGATGCTTGTTAATGGTGATGAATGCAAATCCAAAGAATGTCAAAACTTCCTAGTCATCCAAAATAGGAAAAGCTAAAAAAGGAGACTTGCATTTTAACTGATGGGTTCTGTTATTTGCCATAAATTCACAACATGAATGTTCAAATGTCACCTCTACTCTACTTAAATACACCATATAAAAATCTGCACAAGATTCTTATCCATTGACTCATCTTGTAAATCCCTGTAAATCAATGAATCTTTCCATGAACACCTAGTCCTGTAATCTTAGTATTTATTACATTATTTCCTTTACAGTTATTAAATGCTTTCTTCCATTAAATTTTTACTGTATTGTTAAGATTGAACAGATTTTTTTTTTGTTTTCTTCACTGTTATTAGATGTTTTCTCCCAGTAAATTTTCACTGTATTGGTAATTTCAATAAGATTGTGCTTACACCATATCAGGATCCCTCCTTTCCCTCATTTCTCAGAATCCACTACAGTGTAAAGCCTTGATCTTTAACCTAGTGTTTTCCTAGTTTTTCTCCTTTATTTTTGAAACTGCAACTCATGGTATGAAGAACATTTTCCATCCATCACACATTCAAACATACAAACCCATGGAGAACAGTTTCACATATACTTTTCAGAGTGATAATATTGCAGTCTATATTATATTCTACCTTAACCAACTAAAAAGAAAGTTTGATAGTGATACACTATCAACAACTGCATTATAACCCACAAATGGGGCATAATCTGTATTTTCAAAAATAGTGTCTTTGTCTACCACTCATGAATATTCAGGCTATGAGTTAAAGTAATTTTAAAAAAGTAAGTTGAAATGCGGTTAGTCTCTTAGGTTTTTTTAAACTAATATATATCAAATCATGATTAACAAAGTTATACAACTCATTAAATTTCAAATATACTTTTCTATGGACACTAATGTATTTGTGTTAAAAATCAAAGAAAAAAAACCATAGGCTTTCTGGAAGGTGCCAAATTCCATTACTTTAGTTGTCTATGCTTGAATCTCCCTAGGAACTTAATCTTCTAGCATTAAGTCATCTCTGTATCATCTATTATACAACTGCCAGAACTGTCATCTGAAAGAGACTCTAAAGCACACACTTTACTTTTTCTTTAACAAAAACCCTCAGTGTTTCCACTGTGTGTATACAGTGAAGCTACAGTTTATAAAACAGCTTATTTCATTATTCAGACCAGTTGTCTTGTTAAGATTGCGAGAAATGAATATCCATGGATATGAATGGACATGAACACATTGTAACCTGCTGAACACTGACCTAGAACATGTCCAGAGATTTTTATCAAGTGTTTCAGGTGACTCATGCATATTGCAATGTGAGAATGAGACATAAGAATATAACAAGCATTCTAGTATATTTATAATCTGTTCTGAAATCATATCAGATGTTCTTAAACCTCAAATATGCCAAGCATTTTACAATTCCCATTTATTCTCCATCCACTCAAAGCTGTTTAAATGACTCAAATACACACTTCCTTCAAGGGTTTCTAGTCTACCGCTACAGTACATCTATCTCCTCACTTTCCCCCCTGTTTTCCACATGGTTTTGGTCCATTTCAATTCATTTTCTTTAGGCCATTTTCAATAATCCACAAAAATCAGAATAAACCAAAATATGTGACTTGTGCTTTTTTCTTAGCACCTAATGTATTTCATAGTTATTTTATGTCTTCTGCAACCCATGTTAACTGATGGTCTGCCCGAAAAATACCCTCCCCTGCCACCTTGCGTGAGGACTGAAACCACCAGGGCCTCACACAAGCTAGGCAAGCACTATATCACTGAGCTATATATATCTGCAGAACCTTGAGCGTGTCTTATACATGAGATTATTGACAAGTCCAAACAGAAACCCAATAACCAAAAATCATACTAACATTTTAAGAAATCAGTGCTATAAATTATTAAAATGAGCAAATATATTAGCTGAAAATATATTTTAATAGCACATACATTTTAAGTTATACTTTATATAATCAACTTTGGTCTTAAACTATAAAATATGTAAGCAAGTTCATTTTATAAAGAAAATTATTTTAAATAGGAAAAGAAAAAAAAACATATTTACTTGTTGAAACCCCAGGTAATCTTGGATAGTAGAGGAAACATAAAAGACTAAAGCATCTGTAGTGACAACCAATACAAAGCCATTCAGAGCCTAGAAGGAAAAGAGTTATAAAATTAGTATGGAAATTAACATCATTACTCATACATACTGACTTCAGCTAAAAAAAATCTCTTTACAATGATTAGACACCTTACACCTCAAAAATAGACAAAAGTAGACCTTTGAAAAGAGAACTACACTTTGGACAACAGCCCTCACTCAGGACCTGGGAGCAAGTCAAGGCCATTCTATTACTGAGGCAACCAGAGGCCGCACTTACACTGGCCTACCCAGCACAGGCCTGGACCCTTTAAGACCCCAGCCCTGTGACTCCTGGACGCCCCCATGCCAGCAGAAAGTAGCCAGAAAAAACCATGATTCCCTCTACCTTTTATACTCCTTCAGGTTCCAAATTATGGCAATCTGCTTTATTCTCATAACTCCATGTTACTCTCCTAAACCCAATTCTTTTTATGTATCCAAAGATCCTATATGAAGAACTTGCCTTTTTCCTCTTGGCCCAATCATTTTATGTATCTAAAGATGGAATATGAAGGATTGACACCCCCCCCCATGTTATCCCAGGCCCATACAGACGCCAGGCAAAATCCCAGGTATGTGTGAACTTGTTTGACGTGTAGGCAGGGCAATCCACCTAAGTCCAGCTGTGAACATCCATTGTGGGCCCAACTGAAAGGCCCCCACCTCCCTTGACCTAGTGGCTTTTTCATTAACCTCTGCCTCCTTGCTCAGACCTCCTATAAAAACCCAGCTCCTGTCCCAACTCTTGGGCACAACCTCCAAACCTGCGGGAAGGTCTGTGCCCCTCGCTGTTCCTCAATGAACAGTTCTCGCCTGTTAATAATAATAAAAAAATAGACAAAGTACATGACTGCAAAAATGTATTAATGTTTGACTTGGCCAAGGAAAGCTTACAGCCAAACTTAAAGCTCAACCACAGTACTAATTTTTTATATCAAATATATAAAAATCATTCACTGTCATCTATCACACTGCTCTACTTAAAAGAGAATATCAGGAAACAATGCTGACTAGATCCTAAAAGAGATGAGTCTAGATTGGAAGAAAATTCCTTGGTAGAAAGACACTTCAAGTGTCTTTAAAAATATTTCAAAGAATTATAAACATAGTTTATTGGAAATTACATCAAGAAGTATACTTAATTTATAAATAACAATACTATTAGTCTTACTCTGTTTTCCTGACACAGGATATGCTGTATAATTTGCCTAAATAATTTTAGGGCAAGACAAAAATCATTAGCTATATTTTAAACCAATTTACTGTTATATCAATTGGCCCATATTTTTCTTGAAATAAAGGATTTCATTATCACCTTACTAAATAGCCTAAATGTACTTAATTACCCTGAACAACAAAGTATTAGAAAATTTCCTGTGATCTTAAGAATAAGTTTTTGTTTTAATTATCATACCTCAGCTGGTAGTGCACAGGGCACTCATGTTTAAATATATCCAATTTATTTGACTTAAGGAAGCCCAGTTAATATTTACTATCTGGAATTTGGACATGATTACAGAACTGTAATAACAATGTTAAGAATTATTACACTACACTCTAATTGCCACATCTGAGCAGGCACTGATTGAACTAATGGACCTACCAAAATTTATGCTAACTTTTGTCACAAAAGCAAACCAAATTCTTCCATTCAGTTGGTTGTACTGAAGTCAAAGCGATGAGGTCGCAGTAACACTCTGTGTCCTAACACAGGTCTTCATTTGATCTCATTTCAACAAAATAAATACACTTCAGAGAACTCTCAAAGCATGAAAACATATTTGAATAGCTCCTCAAGTTCTAAATCAGAGCTTAGGAACAATTTAAGTTTTCACAAATCTATGTAATAGTCTCCAAGTCTAACGCAGATAAGATGGCTTGCATTTGTTATTAATTGCATACAAAGAAATGTAAGCTACAAGACAACTTACTAAAAAAAGAAAATTCAGCTTAAAATAATGCTTAAGTCTGGAATAAATGCACTAAGTTTTTGGTTGAGCTATATTCTTGTAGAAAGTACCTATAAATCCAATGTCTTATATAAAAATCTGCAAACTAGGTGAAGACATCCTCTTGTCTGAAGGGATTACAACAGAGAGGTGACAATCAGACCTCTAACTCACTTGGTCAACCTAATTTCATTTATTATGTACCAGCATAGTGCACAGACAGGATGCAAGACACTATGTGAGTCCTAAACAACTGGAAACAGTAAAAAAGACTAACTTCTCAGTAGCAATTGTTCTTACTTTAAGGAACTCTATTTACTAAAACTTACTTGTAATAAGAATTCTCCTTCTTGCAAGTTCATGTCTCTCAATTTTGCTGTACCATTATCCTGGATTCCATTTCTGTCCACGAAGGAAGATTTTAACGCAACTATAGAAAAAGAAAAGAAAAAAGTAATGCTATATCAGGTATATTTGTATTTAAGCAGTATGAAAAGGCTATCAAGAAAATCTCTAAGATAAAAGGACAACTTGAAATACTACGTATATGTTTAGGTCTTTAAATTTTAGAAGGCAACATAACTGGAGTAATATCTACAGTTACCATTTACTTAAGCTTTTTATCAAGCACTTTTAAGCATAACCTTATTAAAAGCATGTGTCTACAGTATCTGACAGAATTGCCATTTATTAAATGTGTAAGCTCTTTGGACCTGTTTCTTGATGTAAGAAATGGCAATTTAATAATAATTTTTACAAAATCCATCCTTAGTGTGACAAGTAATGAGAATACACCAGAAATTCCTGGCACACAGCAGAGCAATAGTCAATAAATGAGTCTTTAATTATTAGCAGCACTCTCAAGAACTTAAGGACTGCCTACTGATAAGGTGTACATGAAATACATTTTGTTGTCCCTCTCCCTTTCTGCGGATCCCTTTTTAAACCTGTGATACTTACATACTGACTTGGCAATCATATTAAGGTTTCTTATTTCATTAGATTTTTTTACATCTCAAAATAATCTGGCTCAGTAAAAGTGATTTATGAAGAATCAGATTTTCTCTCAGCTTGAATAAAGTTATTACATAAAATACTCTCGTGTTTGCAGGGTATTTTCTGGTAAGTCATCAGTGTGTGTGTCATAGCAGAATCTTATGCCAAGTTCTGGCTGCTGCAGAAGTTGAAAGATATCTCTCTAAAAGAAGAAGCCAGGAGGCTGGCCTTTGAATAGAAAAGTTTCAAAAGGCCAGAGTACAGATTTCCTTAGGCCAAAAAAATAATGTGAGATAAATTGATCTAACAGTTAATCAAGACCAAAGGAAATACTCAAATGTTTCTCATCAAAAGGAAGAATAGAGTGAGAACAGCCTTTTCTTCTTTTATGTTCTATGTTATTTTGTTGTTTCTTGCTTTTTTATGGCCAAATTTTCTTGAATGTACTAAAACCTGACAATGCCAATTAACTACACTCTGCAACTTCGTCAAATGCTGCAGAGTATGAGACACAATTAAGGAGGTATAACAAAACTTGTTAAAAAGAAACAAGAAGTAACCAAAACCTCACATTATAAAATAACAAGTCTAAAAGTAATGAGAAATTTAGAATGTCTAAATTATACTGAGGAATCTTGAAATCAATTTTTAAACAATGGACTTGGTGTCTGTTCCAGAGTAACTGACAGGAAAAAAAGATAAAATAGCACAAAGAAGTAACTTCCTGATCACTGACAAGTTCAGTAAGAAATTAAAGAGATTTAGAGTAAATTATGATTTGTTCTTTGGCTTCTATTGAGGGTACTAGAAGACATACGGAAGTAGACACGTAGAAGGCTCTGCCTTTATGTTAGACATATGCACTATGAAAGTAAATAAGTAGAAAAGAATGTCAAAATATGAAGTGCCGAAACAGTATTAAAGGAACTTAAAGGTGAGAAACAATAACAATGCTTACAATTCTGAATGCAAAAGATGGCATGTTTAATATGTAAAATTACTGCTTAGGTGGGAACCATGATAAATGCACTTTAGAGATGAGGGTTTTACTAAAAACAAATCTTGTTTTGTCATCAATGAGGTACAGAAGTGAATATTGTGCAAGAATGAGTCCAAAGGGGTACACTCACTTCCCAGAATCATCTAAAAAACATGTTTGCCTTTTGCAGAAAATTCACTGTATGCTGGCCTCTCAACCTAACCACGCAATATTTACCCTTCTGTGAAGTTTTCCCTCCATTTCTTGGTTTCATATCTATTCCCTTAACCTTCTTAAAATTACTAGC
Source organism: Dipodomys ordii (assembly GCF_000151885.1). Lineage (NCBI taxonomy): Eukaryota > Metazoa > Chordata > Mammalia > Rodentia > Heteromyidae > Dipodomys > Dipodomys ordii. The sequence continues at coordinate 4,701,414 of NW_012267288.1, forward strand.
AGGTATATTAATTAATACTATTCACTTTTATGTATATACTGCTTGCCTTGATCAGAAAGCAATGGAAGAGCTAGAAGGTGACATGAAGTCCTATCACAGGATTGTTTCCTGCCCCCTGATTTTAGTTTCTTAATAATACTGCTCTTTATGCCTATCACTTCCCATATTTGGTATCTTGAAAGTCCACAGTAGTCCTATGAGACTGGTAGTTTTGTTCTTTTCATATAATAGGACCTGAGACTTAGGGAAGTTTCCCAGGGTAACAAAACCTTAAGTGATACAGGCTGGGCTAAAAACCAGGTTGCCGGAGCCAAGTGTGTGGGCGATGCTGAACCACCTCTCAGACTTCCCACTGCGCTAACCTTCTTTCACCTTCAGTTTCCTCACCTTTAAAGGAGGACAATGCTAGCCCTCTGAGATAAATTCTATTAAGGGTAAAACAACAAGTAGAATATTTGGAAAATCTCTGGAAACAATCACTGACAGTCAAGGACAAAGACAATAAACTCTGCTGATTTTATCCAACCTGAGATCACTTAGAGAAAACTTCCAATTGCATACTGGGGCTTAACTGAGTGATTTCTTGTCTTTAAATGGAGAGCATAAACAAGTTCCTAACAAATCTCTTATGATGACTATATGATATAGATTGAAGTATTCCAAAACTACAAGTTAATACATAAATCATATGTACAATCAGATATATAAGATATTTTAAACACTACAATACAGGAATTAAGTATGCAACAGTTCGTAGAAACAAAACAGCCTGGTGTGGGTGGCTCAGGCTGTAATCCTAGCTATTCAGGAGGCTAAGATCTAGAAGTGAAACTTTGACTCAAGGGGCAGAGCACTAGCCTTGAACACAAAAGCTCAGACAGCTCTCAGGCCCTAAGTTTGATCAGAACAAAGAAAAAAAAGAAAAAGAAAGAAACAGAGAGAAAGAAGGAAGGAAGGAAGGGAGGGAGGGAGGGAGGGAGGGAGGGAGGGAAAGCAAGAAGCAATACTGGAAATATTTCTAGTCATGCAAACTGTGAAGGTCTATCCTAGACCAACTAAATCAGAAATTTTACAGAAGGACCCAGCATTAAAATTAAAAAGCCCTTTAGATGAATTCTAACATCTGTAAAAATTTAATTATCACGATTTTAGATGATTAGTTATAATCTGTCTTTTAAAATGCTGTCACTTTGGATAATACAAGTCAACAACTGATTCTCCTATTTAGAAAGTATCTGCTATAGTCATTATATTCACTGGACATTATATAACAAAATAGATTGTACTATAATCTATGTACATTATGTAAAAAATAAAATAAATGAGAGGGCAAAAATAGAAGAAAACAAAGAAAAGGATGACCAAGAAACATTGTACTTATAATCTGGTATTTGAAATTGTAACTCCTCTGTCCAACTATTTAATAACAACAATTTTTTTTTGGTCGGTCGTGGGGCTTGAACTCTGGGCCTGGGCACTATCCCTCAGCTCTTCAGCTCCAGGCGAGAGCTCTATCACTTGAGTCACAGCGCCAGTTCCGGTTTTCTAGTGGTTTATCGGAGATAAGAGTCTCACAGACTTTCCTTGCCCAGGCTGGCTATGAACCACGATCCTCAGATCTCAGCCTCCTGAGTAGCTAGGATTACAGGCGTGAGCCACTGGTGCCCAGCAATAACATCTAAAAAAAAATTATCTGCTATAAAGGGAGACAATTGTAAAAATCCTCCTGATCAACAGGATATATACCACTTTCCAAAGTGAGAAAAATACAAGATATCACACATACAATGCTAAGACTTTCCTCATTAAGAAGCCAGTGAAGCAATAACACAAAACAAGAATTTAATCAATGATGAAATTTAGAGTGTAAATATATTACAGTAATATGGGATTCAATTTTAATTAATTCATCCATTTTCCGTTTTCTAATATGGTCCTTTGCTTCCATACCTTTAAGCTCAGATTTCCATTTTTCTCCACAAGCCAAGTATTTCATCCTCAGAGAACATGCTTTGAATTGTTTGAGAGAAAATTCAAGAAGAAGAAATACTGGCTTGTGGTAAATCTATTTTGCGTTTTGTAACTATAGCTTGTGTTTAAATAGACACATGACATGATAAATCTTGTCAGGGAAAACAACATGTCTTTTAAATATCAAATCACTGATGTGAATTCAATTTATTTTACAATAGTATTTATCATCCCCTTTATTACTTTGGCAAGAAAAGTTAAATTCCATTCCCACACTGATGTAAGCATAGAAGAACACTGAAATGGCATTATAAAATTCAGCCACACATACAAATTTTTATACAATAGAAAGGGTATTGCAGCATTTCTTAATATAAGGAAAACATTCCTAGTTTAGTTTAGCCTGGTTCCAATGACTATATATATATAATTTCCAAATAACAGATTAAATATATGTAAAGGGAGTTTCTTCTATATACACTGAGGTGAAAGATATTACTTTAATACATTAAGTTTTATTCGGAACTGAAGTATTTTCTTTTGAAGGACGGAAAGAAAGAAGAAACTACAATTTAACTACAACCAGGTTACAGAGTAAACTCCTAGGGAACAAAGATTTGTTCTACATAGTTTAGAGATTTCTGATAATACTGATGGATTTTTCTTCCTGAGTACAAATTTCTAATTACCAAGGTAGAATTAAAGTTCAGCTTTTCAAATGCAGCAGGTGCTATGGCACATGCCTGTAATCTTAGTCATCAGGAGGCTAAGACAGGATATCAAGTTCAAGGACAGCCTACGTTACATAGCAAGTTTGAAGTTACATAGAGAGAACCAGTCTCAAAAAAACCAAGGGTTTGCTAGCATGCATAAGAACCTAGGCTTGTCCCTCACACTGTGAAATAATAACAATAGTAACGAATAATATCCTTGTGATCATAGGATGAAAAACTGGTAGTTACTATTGTTTTTAGCAAATACACACAAACATTTTCAAGCTGAAAATGTCACTAAAAGTCATATCCTAACTCTCAAGTGGAAAGAGAATTCTAAAGCTATTACTTAACCTTTTTCTATTATATATTCAATTATATTCAACTCCTCTACAAGAACATATTAATCTCTGCATTAATACAATCAATAAGATGAGTTAATTTAGCTTTTGAGTAGAATGAGCTCATTTACTTTTCATGTATGTATACAACAGTGGAATTTACACATAATTCTAGTCGAATTCTATACTTTCACTGGGGCAGAATGTAACTAATAAATTATTGTAGCAATTAAAGTAGGCATTAGAATCACCTAAAAGGCTTATTTGCCAGGCTCTGGTGGCTGATGCTTGTAATCCTAGCTACTCAGGAGGTTGAGATCTGAGAACAGCAGTTCAAAGCCATCCTGGACAAGCAAGTCTGAGAAAAAGAGCTCAAAGACAGCACCAGGGCCCTGAGTTCAATCCCCAGGATATTCTCTCTCTCTTTCTCTCTCTCTCTCTGTCTCACACACACACAAAGCTTATTAATTCTAATGTTGAGAGCCATGTGCAATTTCTGATTCTACAGATCAAAGATGTAACTCCATAATCTGCATCATTAACAACAGCCACATGACACTATGCGCCGCTCTGGGAACCAGTTACTCAGAACATCAGGATTTGAGAAATAACTTGTATATGTTCTGGTTCTAGTTCTTCTGTATTTTATAAAATTTTAACTTCTTCACTTAAAGATCATGCTTCTAATATTTGAAAGTAACTATTAATAATTTAACACAGACAAAAACTGATGCTCAAATGCTTAAGATGGAACCAGGGTAACAACACAAAGACAGACACAGTATGTATCAGCCTTTTTCCTGAATTTAAGTATGTAGCCTTCTGGTAAAAGAAAAATGTGGAGATGTAAATTAACATGTCCTACCAAAAGACTGGAAAATAGGTTATTAGAAAATTTCCATCTTTAAGTAAAAATACAAATTTAAATGAACAAGGAATTCATAGATGATATTAATACCAGTTCCCTTAAAGCCACCACAACAAAAAAAATCCCACTGAAACAAGTAAAATATCAGTACTTTGAAAGAAGTAATTATAAATTACACAGCAATAGTTTTAATACTAAGAATTACTCCATTAGGCCTCTTCTTTTCAGGATTAATCCACAATAAATCTAAAAGAGCAGGCTAGTATCATTACAGTCCACACTGAGAAGATAATGACTATGTATAAGAGTGAGGTTTAATGTCTTAACAAACCTCCAAATCAGTTGGCTGAATTGGTATCTGTACTGCCTGCCAACCCATGCTTATTACAAGATACAAGTCTCCCTCTGCCACAGGGTGACAGAGGTGGAATGCTTTCTGGGGACCAAAGAATTTGACACAATCAAGAACCCAACTGTGGTGCTGGGAGTAGTGGCTCTCACCTCTTATTCCAGATCCACAGGTGTCTAAGGTAAAAGAATCAAGGACTGAGGCCAGCTCTGGGCAAAAGTGAGACCTTATACCCCCCAAATAACCAGAGCATATGATGGTTTGGCTCATGGTAGAGTACCTGCAAGCAAGCACAAAACCCCAGTATTGCCAAAGAAATAAGAACCCAACTGACAAGAATATTCTATAAAACTGACAGTAAGCAAATTCTCACATCATATGGAAATTTTGAGGGCAGAAAAAAATCAATTCTTCATGGAAATTTTTAGATTCATTAAATATGGGAAATAAAATTATTTTAAATGTGCTGTTATACAAACAAACTTACTTATTAATATACTTAAATGTACTGCACTGCTTTCCCAGAAACAGGTAGTCTAGAAAATACAATGCAATCTTTGGATTTTAAGGAATTTTTCTACATCTAACTTTATGCTCCTATATTGAACAATCTAAGGTACTGCATCAGTGTATGTACACATATTTTAAATGGCACAGTATTTACTATGAATATTTTACTGAATTCATAAATGCTACATGACATCTAATCTCTACTATGGTCACAGAAATTTTTTACTTTTTCCATTTATTACATATTGGTGTTTTTAAAAGATGTTCACTATTTCTCCAAAATTTAAATTTTTGAGGTTGTGGCCAAAAAAAGAAAACAAAAAATCTGAACACAATACCTACATGATGTTGAACACTTCAAAAGTTAAATAAGAACTACTATTGATCCAACAAAGTCACTAAATTTATTTAAACTTTTAAAATAATCTCCATTTCAAAGATAGTATCATTGAGCTTAAGACTCAGTATCAAATAAATTGCTTTGAACTAAACCATAACTGAAAAAAGGCTAAGACCCATTCAAGGACTTTAAAGTTATATTTTAGAATATTTCAACTAATTAGAAATGAATAAATATTAATGTTGAACTTAAAACTCAAGTAATGCTTTTCAGACAGTAGTAATAAAGTGGTCAATGGCTCCAAAGTTTAAGAAGACTGATCCAACCTGGATTATTTAAACTTGTAATAAATAGATGTATTTTCTTGGAAAAATATCTATTGTTATAGTAAAACTTGAGTTTCCTTTCTAATGAGATTGTATGATTACTCGTTTATATTGTTCTTTCCGCAGGAATTTACACACCCCCTGTTTGCATCCTGTTATTCATTGTGAGCTTCCCTTCCCTTCTCTATGCTGTGTCCCTAACGGTGGAAGAGTGGGGCATGCACAGAAAATCTAAGCACTGTCAGCACACTCCAAGTCTCCCTGTTCACATTAAGCCTATTCATGAGATACTACAAATTTTCATTCTCTTATGCTCTGAAACATTGTATTATGTTCCCAGACTACTAGTGGTCTACAGGAAACATAAGGATCTTTTTGTTTTTTAATGAATTTTTTCTCCCTACCTGTTATCTGACTTTATGTTCATTTATTGAACAATCTAGAGCACTGCTTGAGATTTATGACACCAGTAAGGCTCACCCAAACACATTTATTGTCTTAACATTCCATATTTAGAGTCTTCCTTCAAAAGGCAAAGAAAGCCATATATAGCTAAGGGCACTGCCACACATTATATGACATACTTATTAAAATATTGTCTCCTGAATTTTACATAAAACTGATTGTATCAGAACATATGAGGAATGCTCTAATAGACAATTCTTTGAAAGTAACTCCTATGTACACCAGAGTTAGGAAGCAATAATACAAAGGATATAAAACTAAAGATCACATAGTTAATGAAGGAATGATTCAAATATGTAATGAGACTATTGTCAAATACACTGAACCAGAACAAAAAATAAATTGAGTAATAGAGAGTTAAAAAATACTTTTAACAAGAATTCCATGATGAGTCCTCTTGAACTCTAACATTCTCTCTATGGTAAACTTTGGAGTCTGCTTTATTTGAGGCACTGAGTAACACAGGTCTTATCATGCATATGTGTGGGTATCTACATCTACATATGCAAGTATGATGTACATATTAAACATATGTATGCAGAAATTTGTATTTACACTGGCAAACATGTATCTATCTAAAGTTAGTGATTATGTTAGTACTCTAAGGGACTTCAGTTCTGATCTCCTACCCTTCTTTAAAATTTTCATTTTAACAGTATTTTTATAATTAAAAAATATAAAATTTTTTATTGTAATTGATTTTTTTTTTGGTCAGTCGTGGGTCTTGAACTCTGGGACTGGGCGCTGTCCCTCAGCTCTTCCGCTCAAGTCTAGTGCTCTACCACTTGAGCCACATGACCACCTCCAGTTTTCTGGTGGTTAGATGGAGATGAGTCTCACAGACTTTATTGCCCAGGCTGGCTTTGAATTGCAATCATCAGATCTCAGCCTCCTGAATAGCTAGGATTACAGGCGTGAGCCACCAATGCCTGGCTGATTTAAACTGATTTTGAGACAAGGTCTTCCTATACAGCCCAGGCTATCCTGAAGTTTATGATTCACCTGCCCCAGCCTCTTATGTGTTAGTATTATAGGGATGTGTCACCATGCTCAGCTTCTGTTCTCCCACCTCTAAAGAATGTACAACCTATGCACTGTTTTTCTTTCTAACATATATATTTCATATATATGTTTAAATATATGTGTATGTGTAAATATATATATATATATATATATATATATATATATAGCTATCTACCATAGAGGAGCAACACAAAAAGGTAAAGTGACTCAGTTAAAAAGTCTTTACCACAGTCAAGAATGAAGGTCACCCTGGCCTCTAAATGTAAGCTGTCTTAGGTCAGAGACATCTCTTAAGTCATGGAATCCCACACTACAGTTGAGCAGTAGCCACAGCATGTAAGTAAATGCTAGATAGGGACACCATTTCATGCAGCTAGACATGAGCTCAAGATGACAATGTACAACAGTGACTCATACTTTAACATGCAAGAATTTAGCCCCACAATCAATGTGATAACACAGGTTTAGGGTGAGGTTCAAGAGTTAGCATTTCTAACAAATTCCAGGTATGCTGATGCTGCTTGTCCAGGGACTATGCTTATTAAAACCAGAGACCTAAGAAAAGGTCCCAAGAGCTTTCTATATTAGGGTTCCCGGGGGAAAAAAAAGAACTGAAATATGGTAAGGAAACGTAATGTAAGGAATCTGGAAACCTGAGTTTAGTTTCAACTCTATCACAAAATGATGACATGGCTGATAAACATACAGTCATAAGTAAACTATTGAATGCTGCACAAAGCATCTCTAAGATGAAGAGTTTAGTAGGAAGACATTGAAAATTTAAATGCTTTTTGTACAGATTAAAGAATATTTAAGCATCTATTAAACTTAAAATATATAATCATCCCTGCAATCACTACTTTGAATTAATGTATATTAGGCAGACTAAAACTGTTAAACTACAGTCCAAAAGAAATAACATACCAGCAAAAAAACAAATAAAATATGCATAGATGACACACATCAAATCAGGTAAACATAAATCCAAAGGGAAAATAATCATTTTACAATACTGTAGCTATAAATCACAAAATCAAGCATTCTGCAAATGTCTAGGGACTTCTTTAGATAGTATCATCTGAGAACTTGTTAGGCCACACCTAAACTTACTGCATAAGAATCTGTATCTTAACCTGATCTGTAAGTGGTGAATGAACACACTGATGTTTTACATACACTGATTATGTATCACTGAGATTTCATTGTTAAATTCCTTTACTACAGTTTAAAAATAAAAATGCAACATTTAAAAAAGAACATTTCTTGAAAAATCTGTTTTTGACTATAAAAAACAAGAGAAATTATGGAATTTTTTGCATGAGAAAAATCATTGAAACACTATTTTCAAACATATCTCCTATTTAAAATACTCTATGATGAATATTGTATAATTAAACGGTAACAAATGTCACCTAGACATTTAGTTTCACAGCAAAGTTGACAGCTGAGGTATAGGATGGTACCTAGTTTGAAGTTAGTTGGTCAGTGGCACAATGAAGAATGAAATTCAGTTTTGTTAACTCCAATGGGGAAACATTTTAAATTATATTTTCTTGCAGCAAACATACATTAAAAGATTAGAAATAAGTGCAATTTTCAAAGGATAAAAATAGAAAATGAAGTATCAATTTATACTTTTGTGTGTGTATATATGCCAGTTCTGGGACTTGAACTCAGGGCATGGGTACTGTTCCTGAGTCTTTTTGCTCAAGGCTAGCACTCTATCACCTGAGCTACAGCTCCCCTTCTGGCTATTGCTGGTTCACTGGTGATAAGAGTCTCATGACTTTCATACTCAGGCTGGCTTGGAAGCACAATCCTCAGATCTCAGCCTCCTGAATAACTAGGATTACAGGTGTGAGCCACCAACACCCGGCTTATAACTTAACATTCTTATGTGTGCTTTATTCTTGCCTTCTCAAATAAGATATCAAACTGGAAGAAGGAAAACTTCAATCAAAAATACATTAATTTGATCACAATTTCAAAATATATGATTTTCAAGGAATGATGACATATATAATTTAAGTGGTTACATCTGTTGCATGAATGAAACTGGAAAACTGATAAAAATCAGGGATAATTATAAATTTGCCTTTGTCACAATTTTTCTATGCACCAATAAAAACTTCGGGTATTGTAGACATATTAAACCTTGTCATACCGTCAAAGAAGCTCTTGGCTCTCAGATAACTGACACTGAGCCTAAGTACAGAAAGTTTGTCAAGCTTATTAATAACATCTTGTGGAAAAGGTAGCAGGCTAGCCAAACGGTCCAATTCTGTATTAAGTCGGTCTCGATGTCGCTTGGAAGGATTTGACTTGATTCCTTCAGCTGGAATTGGCTTTACTCTGAAAAGCAAACAAAGTAACATGAAAATCCTATCAAAAACTTGAAACAAAGATTTCTATTGCATTATAATGTATTCTTAAATATTTTTCTAATATAACAAATTTAAAAATCTACTTCAATTTATAAACAATTTGCCCAAATCTTCCGTGCATGTCCTAATTAAGAAAAACAAGGAAAATGGTAAAAGTCATGCTTTATTAAAATGCTTATTAACTCATTACAGGAAAATTCTAAATTCGTCTAATAGTTCGTGTGTGTGTGTGTGTGTGTTGCACATATGCAGTTTAGTAATTCCCAATTAATGAAGTCTATTATGAATCTTTCTCCCTCAAATACAGATATTGATAGAAAAGGATAAATAAAGACATGTACAATACATTAGGTAAAACTCAAGCTTCAGTTGCTATATTCCACATGAAGCATATCATCATTATGTTGCAAGAAATATAAAAAAAACTTAAATGTTTATCTTTATCATTCCCAGATTCCTATCTCTATAAACTTTTATCCCACTTAATAATGCCTTCCTAAGCTGTCTAATATCTGAGGTTGGTCTTCAGGGCATCTAATACAGACCTTAAATTCAGTAAGAAAACTAAATTTGACTCTATTCATATTTGTTGGATAATAAATATTATAGGTTAATTGGAGAGTTTTTTCATGACTGAGCATATTTCTACTTAATTATTATCATTCATACCATTGTGTCTCAATGAAACCCAAAAAATGTAGCACGAATGTCATCTAAGAGAAAAGATATTGCTGGGCACCGATGGCTCATGCCTATAATCCTGGTTACTCAGGAGACAGATCTGCAGCTCACCGTTCAAAGCCAGCCCAGGCAACAATGTCTGTGAGACTCATCACCAATTAACTACCAGAAAATCATAAGTGGAGCTGTGGCTCAAAGTGATAGCATGCCATGCTAGCCTGGTGCTAAAAAGCTCAGTGACAGTTTCCAGGCACTCCCTGAGTTCAAGCCCCATGATGGACAAACAAAAATAAGATATTTACGGGTAGGACAGAAATCTGAGTTCAGAAAAAATCAGATTCTTCACACAAAAAGACTTTTCCAATATTTTATAGCAGAAATTAAGTTCTTAAAATGATTTTACATATCATGTTACATTTTATCATGGCATTAGATGCCATAGTATAAATCAAAAACATATTGGAAAACTGAACACATTTTATACTCTCATCTCTATACCCTCTCAAATCTCAGAGGACTCTCAAAACAAAGACATTTTTGACAGGGAATATTGTTTTGTAAAGTAAAATAGCCTGGGTATGAAACTATTAATTTGATTTAACCAAAAGATTTCTAGATAGCTTATATTTTCATGACATGTGGAAAAGAAATATTTTACTGAGAAAGATGGTGACGCAGAGTAAATCAGGAATATTAATATATTTGTTATTTTCCCTAGGCAAGTAATTTTTTAACACTTGAATATTTCCATTTTCTTTTTTACATTTCATGGGTTTTTTCCCATGAAACAGATAACTGATTCTGTGATATACAGATAAAAGTCAATACTATATCCAGGCTGTGTATATAACACTCAATAGACTGTGGTAACTGTTCCCTAGCTACTTCCCTCTAAGCATATTCAAATAATAAACACATTCAAATCACAACTAATTACTACATTTCAATTTACTAACTGCACAATGTATGTCTTACCTTACTGTGTAATTCTGTACTGGTTAATAACTTGTTAAAAATAGTTATTTGTACCAAATCTGGTCAGCCAAGAAAACCACTCATATTCAAAAAGTGATAACAGAGGCACATTCATGTTCACTGTAGCACTATTCACAATAGCAAAGCTACAGAAACAGCCAAGACACCCTATCCTGATGAATGGAACAAAAAAAAGTGATATGTGTGTGTGTGTGTGTGTGTGTGTGTGTGTGTGTGTGTGATATAGTGCATTCCTTTGAATAAATAACATTCACTTTAACAACAATGAGTATTTGTCCTATCTTGGGTATAGGTGTAGTTGAGGAGAATGGACAAATGGAAAGAGTAAAGGAGGGTGAATGTGGCCAAAATACTTTATGTACCTGCATGGGAAGGGGAAGGAGGAAAGAGAATGATCAAGATTCATTGTATGCAGGAGTGGACATGCTGAAATCAAACTCCCTAGCACAACTAATTGAGGCTTGAAAAAAAAAAGTGTTGTGAATGGCTGAGTAGGAAGAATAACTGCTTGAAAAAAGATTTCACCCAAAGTTGGTATCTGAAATCGATCTTGAACCAGATTTCATGAGGGAGCATAACTAGGGATGGTAAATTGTTAGAAATTTCTTGTTTGAAGGTGAAGCAAGAAAGAAAAGAAAGAAGACAGAGAAAGAGGGAAGAAGGTAATATCAGGCCCATTCTTTCAACAGACAGTGAAAACCCACTATGTGACAGGAACAGAACAGTCACCAGTGAACCAGACATACAAAAACTCCCGTTCTCACAGACCTTATCTTGGATGACAGAGAAATAGATAAAGAGACAGACAGCTAGATTTTCCAGCTGATGAGTATTAAGAAAAATGAAGCAAGGTAAGGAAGAAGTAAGCACTGATGGAGGTGCTGCATTTGGCTGGCAGAGCATGTATCTCAGTGCAGATTTGAATGCAATGTAGGAAGAGCCATGAAGATGCTTGATAAAAGACACAGGAGAAACAGCAAGCTTCCCCAAAATCATTGTAGGAAACTGGACATTGGTGTCAGGGAGTTATGGTAAGCTCTGAGCTGGATCTGCACCCGCACGCTTGTTCTATTGTTTGTTTTTTAATCAGACTGACTTTGGTGACTGAGAATATTAAAAAAAAAAAACAGGGTAGGGTTTCCTAAAGTTAGGATTCTGTCACCAGTGACTGTATCACTCCTCTATTAATATCTTACAGCAGCCTGGGGCTTGTCCAAGCTAGCTTGGCAAGACCGCTTCGCAAAGGTCTTTCTAGCCTATATCTATCTACCTGACTGGCTTCATTGTGTATAGCCAAAGTCTTCTTTGTCCATTCTACTCCAGAGCTATAATGTTTCTGATACTTATCAACATGTATTTCTGTGCTTTTAGGAAACCCGGTTCTGTCTTATCCATTTCAAATCCTTGCTCCAGATTTCTATGGTCTCTGACTTAAAATTTGGATAGCTATCCAACTCCATATGTCTTCTGAGTCATACACAAACGCCTAGTGTACCATTCCATTATGAAATATTCTATACAAATAACATTGAAAATGCTTATTCAGTTCTATTCCTTTTGCTTTTTAGGTTGTTTTACAGACAGAATGTATCACTTTTGCCTAGGTTGGTCTTGACCTACCAGCTACTGCCTCTTCCTTTTGAGGAGCTGGGATTATAGGCATCATAACACTTAGCCCTCATCAAGACCTCCTGGTATTCTTGCAGTAATGATCATGAGAGATTCTGGAGGAGAATAATACAAATATTCCAGAGAGACAAGCTGATATGGAATAAAAAGTAACAGTAACTTAAATGTTATTTCTCTATGTAGTACACTGTCTTGTCACTGTACTGCCACTGTGCAGTACTCAATCCTGAACTATAATCTGAGGCTGGTTCTTTATACTATGCATAACCATCTACTTCTTTTTTTTGTTACTTATGAAGCATTTAGCTTGAAATCACATTTCCAAAATTGAAGTATTAAGTGATCTAACTACATAGACTGTAAAATGTTGAGGGAGTAAAGAAGTATCTGTGGCTCAATTTGTAGAGCAAAAATAGCCTTGAGAAAAAGCTTAGGGCCAGTGCCTTGGCCCTGAGTTCAAGCTGCAAGACCAGCACATATACAAACTCACAAAAAGTATTTATATCTGAAAATAAATTATTTGAATAATACTCATTGAAAACAAAAGTTTTTACCAGGTGCTAAGGGCTCATGCTTGTAATCCAAGCTACTCAGGTGTCTGAGATCTGAGTATTTTGGTTCGATGGCCGCCTGGAATGTAAGACTCTGATCTCCAATTCACTGCCGGAAAACCAGAAGTGGAGCTGTAGCTCAAAATGGTACAGCACTAACCTGAGCAAAAAGAGCTCAGGAATAGAACCCATGCCACGAATTCAAACCCCATGACATACAAAGGAAAAAAAAAGTTCTCAAAAGAGAAGTAGGTAGCAAATCAAAGATCTAAAGAGGAAAGCATGAATGACAAATATGAGATGAGCAAGTACTAGCCACCTATGGGAAACAGCAAATAGGTTCTTTCAGCCGCTATTAGATGGCTAACAGTGGAAAATAGGAAATCTCTAGAAGCCACAGGGGCCCATATGATTCAATGATGTTCACCTGGGTTTACTGTGAAGTTAGTAAAAAGGTAAGGCTTGGAGCCAAAAGACGTGTTATCCAATATCCAATCCAAGATTTTTACTTTCTTCCTGGGTAATTTTTAATGTGAACTATAGGTCCTATAAAACCTAAATATGATATTCTTTGTACTACTATAAATATGAAATAAATTATGTATATAAAGCACCATGCTCAATACTAAGTAGTATGAGAGTATGTGCAAATATAGACAATAACTTTGTTATGCTAAACTACCACACAAAAATGCTTTTAAATGTGGAAGTAGATTAAATGTGGAAGTAGTAGGTTAAAGATCTCATGGTACTTATGTCTAAGTAACTGTCTTAACTAAACACATGGACAAGCACAAGATAAGTAAGTTTATTAATTGGGGAAGTAAAGTGGCATGCTTTGGCTGTAGCAGTAAGAACATAACTATATACTGCCTTTTACTGTTTCACAGAAGTCTTTGTGCCATGATATGTAAGCTAACAGTATTGAATGAACAGAGCGATGTTTCCATCTCACTGATATCTTGTACAATGTTCACAATTATAAAGTGCTTATGCTTTAGTAATTTCAGTTATAACGGAAGCAGTGCAGTAGATTGTCCTGTTCTATCCACAAAGAAACTTGACCAAATCCACAACAGTGAGGGAACTTTTGTTAGATTCAGTCTTCTTTGGCTATTTAATGCTGCCTATAACTAAACACTTTCACTTACTTCACTTCATCACTTGCATTGGGTAGGAGTTCCCCAAGCTACAATGTATAAACTCTTAAATATAGTTACTTGAAAGAAAAACAATGATGAAACTTCAAAAATTATTTTGTAACCGAAGACTCATTAATAAGTATTATATAATGGAAGTAACAAAATTCAGTAGTTTGTATTACATATACAATGCTTAAGATGTTGAAATAGAATAAAATGAAATTCAGCACAGTCAGAAAGACAATGCTTTTATATTATGCTAATATTAACAGTATTTTAATAACATAAGAGTTTTAACAGGCGATCAACTAATGCTCCAGTCCTGACATCTCTTGAAAGCTAGCTTTATTGTCACTATTGCCGGTATTGTCTTTAGATAATACCATTTACAGATGCCATTTATCTAGTACAAAATACTTGCCAAAATTAAGTGCTAACTTTGTAGAAGTATGGTAAAATGAAATAGCATTAAAACATTTCAGCTATTAACAAAACTCCAAACTATAATCAAAGCTATTATCACTAGCAATAAAAAAAGCTTCTACTAATTCTAGAATGGGTTTTCAACTATCTTTGTGAAACAAAATAAAAATACATAAAGCATCCATCTCTAAATAGAATAAAACAAGAACAAGATTTAAGTAAATTTTTTTACTCTTTTTTAGAGCAGATTTACTAAATATAGATCATTCAAAAACCAGCTTTGAAATTTTCTTCTTAAAAGAAAGAATATGGATTTCATGCAAGATTGCTTCAGATACTTTAACTTGCTTTATTCCAAAGAGAATGGAAACACTGAATCTACAAGAGGTACTTTCCTGAAATTAAACACATTCAAAATATATTCTTGTATAGGTAATTTTTCAATGTGAGACCTGCCACTAGAGGGAGTTTCTTTTGCTCAGTACTGAAAGAGCTTCAAGTTAAAATTGTGTCATCCTATCTTATTCTCTAATCTTATAGAATCATATATCTGAATGGCCACTTTTAAAACAGTTCCATAATTATACTGCCATACATCTTCTCTGTAAGTAAAATAAAATGTCACTTAATGGGTCAACGTTAAGTAGATCTGAACAGCATTTTCAGCTTAAGCAAGATGTATTTTCCCCACTGTTGGCATGGCTTAGGCCTCATTAGCCACACACTAGTAGTTTAATTTAGAGACTCCTTTTAAAGTTTAATAGCCTCATTCTTAGACTTAACTTCAAGGAACTTCATTATAAAGTTAGTTATTGTTCCTTTGGGTAAAAATAAGTTGAAACATTCTCACTACCAGCACAAGTCTTTTAGTGACATTAAAGTATGATTAGAAGCAATGAATGTTGCTCAATAAACCAAAGATAGTTCTCAAATAAACACCTACCTAAATAAAATAAAGATGAACAAGGAAAATATGATAGATATATTCTAAGGAATTATTAAATACAAGTATAGTAAAGCCTGAGGAATCAATATTTTTAATAGAAGTACATTTTACTTAAAAATGTAGTAAGGTAAAAAGGCAAGGTGTTTTTTCATATTAACTAGAAACCAAAAATATTAAACTTATTATGAAAAAAATTAAACTTATGTTGAACATAAAATTAAAGTGTTTGACTTTGTATATAAATCAATTAATCTTTTTTATAACATACTGTCTGAAACCCAAGTGTCTTAAAAAAATCTATCATGGAGATCTTAAGATTTTTTTTGTCCATACACCCGTGATTACCTCTACTATATATTGTTCTAAAAATATAGTTGTATTAATAAATAAATGCACTAGGCATTGGAAAAGTCTATTTAGATACACATATTTAAATCATAAGCAGTATCACCAAGATAGGAAATTGCTAACTGAGCAATATTCTTGTTAATAGATGTACCATGAAACTTCCAAATTTTAATCAAGCTATTAAGCATGAACATTCCGTTAATGTCAATTTGTAAGTCAAGATCAGAAGAACTACAATAGTTGAAATTCTTAAAGGAAATTAATACTGCCTAAAAAACAATGCAACATATAAGATTTTAAGTAATTGAGCTGTTATTTTTCTGGTTCACATGTAATATAGTCCAATGTTGGCAAAATGCACACTTTATATTTCCTCTGTGTAAGCATTTAAATGTTTTTTTAATTGCTTAGAGACACTTGAAAAACATTGATGAGAGAAAGAAACTCAAAAAGTCATTTCAAATCCATTAATACACTTATCTCACAAAAGGAAATGTCTCCAGTGTGATTCTTTTCCACAAAAATTTTGAAGTGTTTCCTATCACATAAATTACTCCACCAAAACGAACAAACAAAAAAAGAAGTTTGTTCATCACTCTACTAGAATTGACAAAAATTTTGAATGGAAAAAGAAATTACAGGTAGATACTATGAGTAAAAAATTTTTTTCTCAATAAATTTCCAGCTCTAAGTCTTCTAAGCCCATATACAAAAAGAAAAAAAGAAAACTTCCCAAAAAGAAGATTAAAAGTACCTCCAGATCCTCCACTGTGACATACCAAAACACTGAACTCTCCTTCCTGCTACCATCCTTACACACCTCACTTGGATCACCACCAAAAAATAAGAAGAAGAATCACTGCCTAATAAGTAAATTAGAGCTCAACAGAAACCCCAGTTGCTATGGACAGAAAAAATACCTTTCAGAAACCCTCAGCCCCTTCCTTCACCTCCACCCCAAACTTTCTATCCAGAATCCTAATCAAGGCTGTCCTCTAAGCTACCTAACCCACGGGATATTTCGGGTGGTGAGGGATTGCAAGGCAGGCTTAGGCTAAGTAATCCAGGAGCACCCCCAAGGCAGGCCGTATGGACATGTGTACGGATGTGCATAGGAACACGCATATACACATACATACATGTACATATGTGCCTATATATTTGGAATAAGAACTGAAAACGGGAAAATTCACGTCCTGGGTCTCCACAACTGTCGGGCCAGCCTCGATCTCGCGGGCTAGGTGCAGCCCCTACCGGATTCCCCCACGGGATGGCGGGGATGGGTGGGGGGGGGTCGCCGCCGCCCGCCCCGCGCGCCCGCGCGCACAGCCCCCCCCCACGTCCACTCGGGTCACTCACGTTTTCTGCACCGGCTTCCGCCGCTTGCGACTGGCATAGGTGATGTTGGCGCTGCCGCTGTTCATTGTGTCCAGACCCGCGGCGGCTCCTTTCTCAGGCACGAGCAGCCCGGTGTCCCGGACCCAGCGACGGCCGGCCGGCGCCGCGTCCCGAGGAGCCGCGCCCGCTCCACCTGCGTCCT
>NW_012267288.1:4719219-4744633 GCF_000151885.1 Dipodomys ordii
CGAGGGCGAGGGAGGCGCCGAGGTGCTGCTCCCCGGGCTTCCCGGGTCCCCGGTGCTTCCCGCCGGCCGCAGTCCCGGCTGCCACTTGCTTCCGTCCGGTCACAGGGCTGCCCCTGGGTTGGCACTGGCGGGGCCCCGGCACGTTCTCGGGACCCGACGTCGAACGGACTCGGCAGACGCGGCCTCCCGCCGCGGCGCGCACCAGCTGAATAACAGAAGCGCCCCCGACCCCTCGCCGGCCCCGCCCCGCCTTGATCCCTCGAGGCCCCGCCCACGGACTTAGTCCCGCCCACATTGCTTTTCGATGAAGGGTCCTCCCTTACTTCAGGACGTAATGACGTAAGGCGTCATGGCACCCTTCGGGAGCCATCTTTGTGAGGTCCAGCGGGGGCTCTCTAGGTGGACTTGTGCCCTAGCTGGGAACGAGATGTGGCAGCAAATCACTTCTAGACAAACTCTTTGTAGCTAGACTGTGTCGAGATAGGACAAGCACTGTAACTGGAGTCAGCTAACTTGTGGCCAAGAATACAGAAAACTGGAAGATAACCAGTAGTACTGTGAGTGTTTGGGTTGGTTGGCTGGGTCTTAAGAATTCTTGTCTTTTTTTAATTGCATTTATTTGTTTGTTTGTTATTGCTGGTCCTTGGGCTAGAACTCGGCCTGGGCGCTGTCCCTGAGCTTATTTTGCTCAAGGCTTACACTCTACCACTGGAGGCACAGCTCAACCTCTGGCATTTTTGCTGATTAATTGGAGATAGGAGTCTCATGAACTCTCTTGCCCAGGTTAGCTGGAACTGTGATCTTCCAGTCTCAGCTTCCTGAGCCACCACCACCTAGCTATTTTTCTTTTTAAATTATATTTAAGTAATTATACAAAGGAATTTCAGTTCAAAAATAAATGTTAAGTGCAATGCATCTTGGTCAATGTCTCTTTCTGTACCTATACCCTCAAGTTACAGGGTTCAATTTTCATCTGTGTACATCGCATATTATGATTATATTCACCTACTATTCTTCTCCAACTGACTCTTTGAATGTAAAGGTAGTGAGGAACCTTCAGAATAGCTTTCCTCTCTCTCTCTTTTTTGTATCATCAATACAATATCTTTTCTCCACTTAGAGTTTATAAGGAAGGAAGAGTTGAAAGGAAGCATAGGAGCATTTAGGGTAAGCATTTAGGGAATAAGCTACTTGGGGTACTAAGTAGTCTAGCATGATTGAAGAGAAGTTGGATTCACATTATTGCTAGAATAAGTAGTAGAATTGGAAAGAAAACAGGAGATGATGCAGAGAAATTTTAGGAACATACCTTACAGCCTTGATGAAGAGTGTAGATATTATTCTGTGAGCAATAGAAGACTAATAAAGGTATCCATTATTTAAGTAACCTTCTGAGGTCTTGGAAAAGTCACTCTGGGAAGATGCAAACTATTCCTCAGGAGTAAGACTGATTGCAGAGTTAAGAATTTATTTAAGAAGTTGATGAAATGGTCTAATGGATAATCGAAGTAGTAGGCCCAATAGGATAAGAGAAGACATTGCTGAGGATATCAGAAATGGGCAATGAGAGGGTGAGAGAGTGAAAACAAGAATGACTTCAACAGTTCTAATACTACCTGTTCTATTAGCCAAGATAGTTAATATGGAGAAGTATGTTTGCTTGTAGAAGCAAGATGGCACCCAGATTAAGAAAAAAATTCCTAAATGATATGCAAATGCATATTTAAAAATAGCTTCAGAAGCTAGATGTTAATGTCTTATGATTGTAATCCTAGCTACTCAAGGAGGCCGAGATCTGAGGATCGCAGTTCAAAGCCAGTCCTAGACAGGAAAACCCTGAGACTCTTATCTCCAAATAGCTACCAAAAAGCTTTAAGTGGAGATAAGGCTCAAGTGATACAGTGCTAGACTTGAGCAAAAAGGCTCAAGAGCAGCCCTCAATCCCTGAGTTCAAGCCCCAGAACCAGCATGTACACACACACACACACACACACACACACAGAGTTTCAGGCCATTCCATGATGAGCCATTAATTTGTCACCTAAAACTCAGTGTGTTATAAAAGTTAAATTCATAATTTATGGACATTCTGTCATTGACCTTAATATTCTCCATATTTTCTTCAGACTAACCTAAGAATTATCTTAAATTCCTCTATAACTAGATGACAGATAGATAGATAGATGTACTGAACCTTTACAATATCCATAATTCATTTCCTGCACCTGTTATCTAGTAATAGAATGTTCAGCTCAAATGCCAACTCATTCAGGACTCTTTAGCTGATAACACACACACACATATCATTGTCTTGTATATATTAATATCAAAAGATATTATGGGAGTACTTTCTATGTGCCAAGAATCACTAGAGAGTGACAAAAAAACCCAAATATATCACATTCCCAGTCATTAAGAACATAAGGAATGTCATAAATATTAGGATGGGAAAGTATTCAAATCTGTATTATATAGTGAAGAATTCCGTGTTATGTAGTGGATTAAGCTGATCAAGCATAGAAAGATTTTCCCTAAAAAAATGGTTAAATCGAAGTCTGAATACTGAATACTAAATATTTCTTCTGGCAGGAAGTAGCCTGAAAATTATGAGGAACTACAAGGAGTTTAGTATATTCAGAATGAGATATCAAACATGTTTCAAAGAATCACTACGTCTGCAAGATGTGGAACAGATTACAGAGAGAGAAGTAGAGTAGATTGGATTGAGGTAAGGATCTCTAGAAAACTGTCAGACGAGCTGGAAGATGTTGCTATAAGAATAAAGGTAAGCACATGGAGAAAATTTAATAGATTTGATGGATGTTTGGGTGATATTACAAAAGAGGTTATGGAACAGCAAGGGAAAAGGATGTATCAAGAATGTGTTCTGGACTATGTATCTGACTGGGCAATAATGACACACATGCTACTGGATGCAGAAACTTGCTTCAAACTTCGGTTAGAATTACCTCTGAAACATCTAAGAAAAGTTGTTGAGTAGCCAACTCAAAGAAGCATAAAATATGGTCATATGTACATAGCTATTGAGCCATTGTGATCTGCTAGAACTATCTCAGACATATACTCATTACTGCAAACGAGGGAAACCATGGAGCCTATATTTCTTTGGGTTTGGTTTATTTCACTTAATATTTCCTTACAAATGGGGCGATGTCATTCTTTTCGATGGAAGCATAGAATTCCATCATGTACATATACCACATTTTCATGATCCATTAACCATATAAGATGATACTATGTGACATGAACTCCAAGATATGGAAACAAGCAGTTTTTTCTTTGTTGTTGTTGGTTTTAATGTACTATGTGAAGTTATTTCTTTTTTTTTCTTGCAGTTTTTTCCTTTTGTCCCCTATGGTTCATCCCTTGCTGTCACTGTATTTGATTTGGGGACCCTGTGTATTGTATATACGTTTAGGGAAGGGAAAGGGGAACAACAAAATGGTGAGTCAAAGGACAAAGGGCAAATTAATGCAACAGTGATACAAGACAACGTGTTGGAAATGAACTGTACAACTTGGGGGGAGGGAAAGTGGAATAATTAGGGGGGGTAACAATGTTTGACAAAATATGTACTAACTACCTTATGTATATAACTGTAACCCCTCCATACATCACTTTGGCAGTAAAATTAAAAAAGAAGTATAAAATATAAATTCAAAAGTCATCTGCATGTAGTTTACAATGAAGAGAGCTTGGAGGTGGTGTGTAGGAAAAGAATAAGTAGTATTAAGCCCTGAAGAATTTTAAAGTCTCTGAACTCTGTGTCTAATGGCTGAGTAGAAGATAATGGATAAGCCAAAATGACTGGAAAAGGACATTCCAGAGTGGTGACAAGAAAATAAGAGAACTAGTGTCAGGAGAAGAATGTATAGAACTGTTGGAAGTGGTTGATAAGTGCTATTGAGAAATTTAGATAAAATGAGAAGTGAATGTGACTCTTTCTTTGGCTTCACATCAGCCATGGATAACTTTAATGAAAGTCACATTGAGTAGATTATAATATTGAGTTGCAAATGAATAAAAAATGGATTTAAAAAGTTGACAGTGAACGAAAGAGATGAATAGCAGACAGTAGTAAAGACATTTCGCTTTAGTTTAGTTTTGTTTTGGAGTTGGGCACACCAATAATTCCAGCTACTAGAATTTGAGGCCAGCCTGGGCCACATAGTGAGACCCTGGCTCAAAATAATGACCATTGCTTGTTTTGGCTTTTTAGTGGTAATATTTCAACAGGAACAAAAGAGAAAGAGAGAGGGATTGGGGAGAGAGAAGGAGGAAAGCTGGGAGGGGAGAGGGGAGAGATTTACCATGTAACTAAGGAAAAACACTAGTAAAGAAACAATAGATATTAATGATAGTAGAAACAGGAGGGAATGAGCACAAAAGCATCAGTGGGAGATTGGAGGGTTAGATAGTATTAGAAATAGCTCTTCAAGGGTTTAGTATTCCAACTGGTCCACAGCTTCTCCTGAGAGCTATAAGAAATGCTGAATCGCTGGGCACCGGTGGCACATGCCTGTAATCCTAGCTACTCAGGAGGCTGAGATCTGAGGATTGCAGTTCAAAGCTAGCCTGGACAGGAAAGTCCATGAGACTCTTATCTCCAAGAAATCACCAGAAAACCGGAAGTGGCGCTGTGGCTCAAGTGATAGAGTGCCAGCCTTGAGCTGACAAGCTGAAGGACAGTGCCCAGGGCCCAGAGTTCAAGCCCTATGACTGACAAAAAAAAAAATGCTGAATCTCTGAGTGTCCTTATTGAGTGTGAAGCTGAATTTAATAAGGTCTTCCAGCTGAATTTAACAAGGTCTTCCAGATCATTCAGAATCAACAAGAATGAGTGAAATATAGTAGATTGGTAAAACTTGTACCCAAAATATGAACATGTGAAGGGATGCATAAGCATGAGCTACAAAGAAACAGGTGTTTCTTTGAGTCTGGCTTACTTCGCTTAATATAATTTTCTCCAAGTCTTTCCATTTCCTAACAAATGGGGTGGTGTCATTCTTTCTTCTTTCTGATGGAGGTATACACACACATACACACACACACACACACACACACACACACACACACACACACATATAAATCACATTTTCTTGATCCATTCATCTATTGAGGGGCATCTGGGTTAGTTCCATATCTGAGCTATGGTGAATAATGCTTCAATAAACATAGTTGTGCTGGTAGCTTTAGAAACATAGGTCCCATGGTTTTCCACATTTGCAGTAACTAGTATAAGTCTAGGATAATCTTACCAGACAAGCAGAAAAGGTCAAAAGCTATGTACATATGACTATATAAGATGATGCTAAGCGAAATGAATCCCAAGATAGGGACACAAGAGCTTTTAACTTTGTAGCTGTTGCTTTTAATGTATCATGTGATTTTTTTGTTTCTTTTGTATGTTCTTTCCCCATGATATAACCCCTGTTTTAACTGTATTTGAGTCCAGTGCCCTGCATCTTGTATATACATTCTTCCTAATTTGGGGAGGGGAAAGGAAATAACAAAATGCTGAAACAAGGATACAGTTTGACCCATTGTAACAATGAGATGTATAAGACACTATGTTGAAAATGAACTTTACAACTTGGGGGTGGGGGAAGGTGTTGGGGAGGTGGGGAGGGAAGGGATGGTAGGGGGAAAACAAAGGAGAAGGTAACAATGCTCAATAGGAAATATACTCATTACCTTACTCATGTAACTGTACCCCCTCTGTACAGTATCTTTACAATAAAAATATATAAAAGAATCAGGTGTATATTGTGGTTGGTAGATGTATTTGCGTAACATAAAATAAAAGTCATCTGCAAAGTGACAACAGGAAGGTGATAGAAAATAACAAGGCACCATTTTGTAAAGCTTATCTGAAATAAGTTCAGTTTAAGGCAAACAAACAAAAACCCCAAAGAGAACATTGTATAATCTTTGAACATTGTTGCTTATAGATTAGCAATTCTAAGTTCATGGAGAAAATGTCTCTCAATTACTTTCTCTTTCATTTCTGCATCTCTGTATAAGCCATACAGAGCCATTTTGTTCTCGAATTTATAATGTATAAAAGGTATAATTTTCTCCTAGTTTACTCACTGTTAGGACAAAAAGGCACATAAAAGCTTAATTTATTGATTCTGAAGCATAAAACTTCTGATCATAAAAGGGATATACTAAATCCAATAAAAATAATCTTAATATGGTTATTTTTAAGTCTATACCTTTTAAGGTTGTTAGCTATCTGTTATAATCATTTATATCTTTTTTTTTTTCTGGTCGTGGGGCCTGAACTCGGCCTGGGCACTGTCCCTCAGCTCTTCAGCTCAAGGCTTGAGCCACAGTGCCTCTTCTGGATTTTTCTGCTTATGTGGTGCTGAGGAATTAAACCCAGGGCCTTACGTATGCAAGGCACACACTCTACCACTGAGCCACCTTCCCAGCCCGACAATCACTTATATCTTATTTTGTCCTATTTTCCCACTTTTAGTTTCTGTTTGAATTATTTTTCATTATCTAGAATTCATACCATATTACATATGGTGGTAGAGATGGAGAAAATGTCATAGATTTGATAAGTATTTGGGAGATATTAGAAAAGAGGCTATATAGCAATCTTATATAGCAAGTTATATAGCAAGAATGAAATACATTATCAAAGTTCCAGAATTTATCTAATTTCAATAGTGGCATAATGAACTTCCCTTATCATTTTTCTTTGTGTGCTGGTACTGGGCCTTGCACTTCCCCGCTGGCCTTTTTTGTTTTTTCAGAATAACTGACAGTTCCAGATGAGCTGTGCCTCCAGTCCAACATTTTTCTGGTTAATTGGAATTAAAATCTCATGGACTTTTCTACCTAGGCTGGATTTGAATCTTGATCCTCATTTCTGAGCTTCCTAGAATTATATATGTGAGCCAACAGCACCCAAGTCAACATTGTTTGCTTAGAATGTCAATAAAGCTTACCTTTAGCAAAAAAGTATTTTAAAAATATGAACTGACAGTTTCCAGAAACCATTGCTTTCTATGTCTAATTACCTCTGGGATCTGAGGATCGTGGTTCAGAGCCAACCCTGTCAGTAAAGTCTGTGAAACTCTTAACTCCAATTAACCACCAGATAACCAGAAGTGGTACTATGACTCAAAGTGATAGAGCTCTAATCTTGAGCAAAAGAACTCAGTGGCAGCGCCTAGGCACGAGTTCAAGCCCCACGATTCACAATATGATTTTGGCACCCTTCTAAAATATTAAGTTTTCTATGGTCAATCTTTAGGTAGCAAAATGGTTTTTTGTCTCATAACAATTTGCTTCAAAGAGCCCATAGCAATTTCACTATTTCTGTGTGCACTCACACACACACCAGCCCAAGGGTTTGAACTCAGGCCCTGAGTACTGTCTCTAAACTTCTTTTGCTCAAGGCTAGAGCTCTATCACTTGAGCCACAACTCCATTTAAGGAGTTTTTGGTGATTAATCAAGGGTAAGAGTCTCATGGTCTGTCCTCCAATCCCAATCTTCAGATCTCAGCTTCCTGAGTAGGTAGGACTATAGGTATGAGTGGCTGGTGACTAGTTTTGTTTGACTATTTTAATTAGTTGAATTACTTCTGAGATTTCAGATGTAGCTATCCATCTGCTCATTTGGGATTTACATAACAATATGTTTTCTTTCATTGAAAGTCATAATACTGAACAAAATGCAGATCCAATACATTTTTAAAGATAAAAGTATTTTAATTTGTTTTAACAGCAATAACAAAGCTTAAAAGGGGCTGGAAGTGTGACTTTCCTTTCTGTAGAGAGCTTGCCTACCACATGTTAAGTGCCTGGATTCAATCCCCAGCACCAGAACAAAAAAAATACTGGAAATCATGGCTTATAATCCATAATTTAAGTTGTCTAAACTTTACAAGTATAGCACAATACTAATGCATATAAAACTCCCAAATATATTTTCTTGAAAAACATTTAACCTGGCAACTTTAAAAAGTACTGAGGTCAATGTTCTACTTCTAGAGATTTTCATTAGAATTTCTTTGAGTTGTCTGGGACTGTATGAAAGATAATATATTTTGATTGTGTTGGAGAAGATCTTATTCTTAGAAATGTACATTCTTAGAAATGTAGAATGTACATTGCAGTACATTCATCCAGCTAATTGTTGTATTCCTTTAACTTTTTCACACAAGAAACATCTTTGTAATTAAACTTTAAAAAAAAGAGGGAAATATTTACTCTCCAACTTAAAATTCAGAGGAAAAATAAGTAGTTAAGGACCAACGTTGTTTTATTAGGAGGTGAGGTCAGCCACACAGATTTTACATGAAATATTTAAAACTGGTCAGATGCTTGATATTACAGGAAACAGATGGAAGATAAATGAAAGAGCACTGAAATGAATTTCCTGTGTTCCTCTAGTTTGAGAAGAGTCAGAACTCCAAATCTCCAATCTCTGTGTCAGTAAACTGAAGGTCATATGCATAGTTAGTTGTGCAGTTCAAGAATTTAACTCATTTATGCTGACCACAACGTATTAATTTTGTTGTGTTCACTAGTTGTATGCAATAAAATACTAGTCGTTTCTAATAAAATGTTTTCATTTGTGCTGATTCATAAGAAACATTTTTACTCAATCTGTATATACTTCACTTCCATAAGTCTTTATAATGCAGAAGTGGTCACTATCAGTGAAATCTTTCACATAAATGCTGGGCAAAACAGTTGCTATAATTAATACTTTAGGGACCCCTCCTCACAGTCTATACCAAGCACAGAAAAATCTGCCATTACCTGACTGGTAGGTTGATAATGACAGATCTGGTTACATATTTAATAAAAGGGATATAGCTGAAGGTGGAGTGTCCTGTAAAGCAACATGTTCTCCACCCAACCTTTCCCTCCCAAAACAAGAAGTCAGAGTATTCCTTGTAAAATTTAATATTTTAGCTGAGTGGCTTTCCTGTCTGCCTATGCAGAGGTAAGATGCTCTGGTGGGAATGGGTTTCTAGGTTTCAATGTATTCCATGTTCATGAGCAAATTCCTTACATTCTTTCAGTTTTTGCTTTAATTTGTATCCATTCAGTTAGTCAAGAATATATGCATATAATCACAAGGGCCTGGAGGACAGCTCAGTAGCAAAGCATGTAGAGAGCCTATGAGAAGCCCCCCAGTTATAACTCCAGCACAGAAAATAAATACATAGCTGTACAAAGAAATAGAATCACATAAAGCAAATGTATTTCAGAACAAAAAATGTAAAACAAATAATTGTTTGTGTTAATTGGTATTTAAAGATATTAAGTAGAATGTTTTATAATATAAATCTACTTATACTTCAAAACCTAAAGTTCTCAAATATTTAACTTTTTTTGTGAGTGGTCGTATTAGTGCCAAACATTTATATGATTTTTCTAATGCATTTAACCATTGGGGGAGGAGAGAAATCTTTTAGTAAAATCACTACTCTGAAACCTGTTTGAATGAGTAGTCAGCTGACTAGTTGCAACAATGAGAAGTACAAGTTGTCATGTCCATAAGGAGCTTTACAATGTCAGTGGGGGGGGGGTAGAAGGATTGGGACTGGGGGGGGGAAGGGAGAAGGGATGTGAAGGGTAAACAAAGGAGGAGGCTGCAATGCTTGGTAAGAAATGTACGCATTATCCTGCCCATGTAATTGTAACCCCTCTGTACAGTATGTTCACAAATAAAATAAAATAAATTAAAAAAAAGAAAATATATGAAAGACATATAATACAAACTTTAATTTTTCCTAGTATAGTTGAAGAGCTCCAACTCAAATATTAACTTCAGTAAACAAGTAATCAACAAAATAATGATAGGATAGGATAACACAATTCTCCAAATCATTTTGTTTCAGTTATAGGATTGGCTAGTGTATAGTATAATAAAAGTTGACATTATGATAGGATTTCCTTGGTATCTTTAAACATGCCCTACATGAAAAATTATAAAGGAAATAGACTTAGATACACCAGATTATACTTTAAAAGCCAGTTTTTTCATTCTCAAAGTCTTAACCAATTATAAAGTAGGTTGTGGTTTTTAGGCACCCAAACTGTCTTCATTACTAAATGTCATTATTATCAGTCAACCTAAAGAAGGTATTTTTCAGCAGTAACATGAGAAGTGCTTAATAGTTATAACTTAATAACCATTTCCCCATTTTTTAACATTCTCATAAAAAAAGAAGTATATACTAAGAAGGAAATTTTATGCTTTATTAAACTAAGGATTTTATATAATTACATCTTAAGGTTCAAATCTCTAGCCCTTTTTTTTTTGCTGGTCATGGGGGACTGAACTCTGGGCCTGTCCTTCAGCTCTTCATCTTAAGGTTAGGGCTCTACCTCTTCCAGCCTTTTCTGGTTATGTGGTGCTGAGGAATCAAACCTAGGGCCTCATGCATGCAAGGCAGACACTCTACCACTGAGCCACCTTCCCAGTCCCTTCAAGCAATTTTTTAAAAATTTGGTTGGGAAACTACACATCTAAATAAGTTACTAGAACAGCCTCATTAATTTGATAATAGTAGTGACTGTAAAACAGTAATTTCTGATTTCTCATGTTGAAAAGAGTAAAGCAAATATATAGAAAATACCTGTCTATATATACATATATTACATATATCCATATATCATATCTGGTTTTACACATTTTATCAAACTCTTTTTAATATACAGAAATGTACATTATTTTGTATATTAGGAAAAAATGCAAATTACAGGCTGGGATGTAGCTCAGTGGTAAAGCACTTGCCTAGCAAGTGCAACGTCCTGGTTTCAATCCCCAGTACCAAGAAAGAAAAGACAAAAAAAATACAGTTAAAAAACAAACAAACAAAAATGCAAATTACTAGATTTACCTCTGCTTAGACTTAAGTATCAATACTAGGCTAAAATTAATTTCATGGAAGGAAGAAAATAAAAGCAGGTATGACCAAATAGTGTATGGAAAAACAAATACAGAAAGAAAATAACATGAAGTATTTTTAAATTATCATTTATTAGAATCATCTCTCTATACCTCATCACTTTAAGAATGCCATTACTCTTCACATACTGTTTTGATACTAAATTATAACTTTTCTTAAAGCAAGTTGTTTTAAATTAGTTGTTTTAAATTTAAATGAGCATAACCAATTACATGTATGTAAAATTATATGTTTTTATACATATATAATCATCATTGTTAATTTCCTTTAACTTTCAGGAATTTATAGCTTATTGACTCTGATCATTGCTTAGATAGATAAATAGATAGATAGATGTATATAGATATATATGGATATTTGTGATAATTGACAGTGACCTATTTTTAAAGTGATCTTTCTTCCACTTTACTGTAAAAGATATTTTAAAGAAAAATATGATATGCTATTATACTTTAAATTTATTTTTCCTAATTTGAATAAATTTAAGTGAAATTTAACCTTTTGAATTTTCTACATAGTAAATGAGAAGAAGTATTCATTCCTGCAATCTCTTTCTCTGAGTGTATAACACACACACACACACACACACACACACACACACATCTATAATCTTTCAGGAGTGAAAAGTTTTAGTTTTTTACAAAAAGTGGGTTCCAATAACAGAAATGTTCAGATTTTTCCTTAAGATCAATTGTATACTTTTGGAAAGCCTCTAACATTTCTCTCTGGGATAGTCACAACTTTCACTATTTTCTATGCCGAATATAAGCACTTGTTTTGGCTGCAAATACGTCTAATTTTTGATTCAGTCTCTGTAATCAATAGATTGACAAAGTCCATCTTTGAGGGCTGGGACGGTGGCTCAGTGGTAGAATGCTTGCCTTGCATGCATGAGGCCCTGGCTTTGATTCCTCGGTACTACATAAGCAAAAAGAAAAAAGCAGAAGTGGTGCTGTGGCTCAAGTGGTAGAGCGCTAGCCTTGAGCTGAAGAGCTGAGGGACAGCGCCTAGGCCCAGAGTTCAGGCACCATAACTAGACTCCCCCCCAAAAACCCCAAAAAAGTCCATCTGTGATATTGGTAGAACTTAACCCACTGAAGATTCAATTAACTTTAGCTCACCATTTGATTCATATCAATCATAGGTGTTCTTTCTTGATTTTGTGTTCTATCCCATGAACTCTGAACACAAAACTATTAGATTCACTTTGGCCAACAACTTTAGTCAAATTATATTATTATTCCTTAAAAAGAAAAAAAAGTACATATCCATCATAACAAATTGTAATGGTCATAACTGCTTTTCTTTTATTCCTTCCATGAACTTAATTTTAACCCAGTATTGATAATTAAATCTAAGCAGAGATATATCTAATAATTTGCATTTTTCTCCTAAGGTACAAAATAAGAATTTTTGCACTTAGATCCTTTAATATATAAATGAAAATGTAACCCTGCCTGGGCACTGGTGGCTCAACACCAGTGGCCATATTTATGCCAAACATTTATATGATTTTCTAATATTTGTAACCATTGGGAAAAAGAGAAATCTGTTAGTAAAATCACTGTAATCCCAGATACTAAAGATAATTAAGGTTTAAAATAAGCCTAGACAGAAAGTCCAAGAGCCTCTATCTCAAAAAAAAAAAACAGCAAAAAAGCTAGGTAGGCTACAGATGTAGCTTAAATGATAGAGTGATAACAGTACAACTCCATTACCAGAAAAGAAACAAAAGAAAACAATTTGTATCTCCAAAGTGGCCATGAACCATATGTAAAAAGAAAGTTACGTAGTAATTGCCCATGAATGTGATATTGCAGGTGCATTAAAATTTTGCATTTTATCCAAATATTTTATTTGCATATTCTGTATTTTTATTTCAACATTGAGGCATAAATCTAGGAAGATTTCCTTAAGAGAGAACAATTTTAAGGTATGATTAAAATTTAAGAGGATTTGACAATCCAAATCTTTCCCTTTTAAATGTTTTTCTATAGATTGTCAGCAGAAAACACAAAATAAAGAAAAGATTACAAATACTGTCATATAAGTAGCTTTAACCAGCAGCGAGAAAGCCACTAATGCAGTCTCTAATAATGTTCTTTTCTCCTTTTAATAAGAAAGTTTGTATTGTGCTGACATTAACTGGATTAAGCAGCAAGCCTGCTGAGAAAAATACTCAAAGGTATTAAACCCTAGCCATGTTGGCTTAACTGTAAGTACTGTAAAATAAGATTAAGTCTGATTTTGGACGAAGAACTAAGTTTGACATAAGACTAAAGGGTAACCGTATTCACAGATGCCTGAATTAATGCTTCAGTGAAAATTATAATTAGCACACGATTTGAAAATATGTCTCCTTTGGCAAATGTCTTCAGAGGATTCAGTGTTGTAGACTGATGTAGTGGAAAGATCAGTGGGCAAGTGGCCAGCACCTTTGAATTCAAGTCTATGGCCTTGGATAAAAAATTCCCCAAATCTCTTTGTCCCAGTGTAATGCATATGGCCATTTGAGAACAATTCTTGTGTCTTTATAGTGTACATTTCTGTACCACAGAGGCTGGGAGGCTAATACTTACATGTCCCTTGTCTCCGATGCTATGAAAGTTCCCAATGCAAATGAGGTTCATCCAGTTAGAGGCACTTGTTAAGATTTGGACATGTTACTATACCACTGCCAAGTGAGGCTTTGGAAGCAATCAAAGTTTTTCTGTGATGTGTTCCAGAATCCATATTCTAATTGCATGCATTTTGGAGAGTGGGGGTGGAGGTGTGGCAGCGGTTGGTAGTGATTACCACATCCTTTTGGTTGGAAATGTCATGGTGTAGTTTTCAGTACATTCTATTGTGACTGCAGGATTCTTCACCCTTCTAATTGAAGCTGAAATAGTAAATCTCCAATGAGATGGTTTCACAGAATTCTGGAAACATTTCTGGATGCCTAGCCTCAAGCCTCCAAAGAAGTACATTTTTAATTCTTGATAGTAAATATTTGTCTATTTAAACTACCTGGAGCTTATTCTGTTTCCTACCGAGCTGTAATTGATATATGTACGCAAATTTTATTCTTGTCTTAACAAGGCTTTTGAGAGGTCCCAACATAGTCCCAAAATAGTGTGTCCTCTTTCGAAAAGATAGATATAAATGATAGGATAAAACAGCTGTCCAATGGGCCTTATGACATTCTCATATTTTTAATTTCACTCAGGAAATATAGATAAAAACACATTTTTGAAAGATTAGTTTTCTTATTCAAATAATACAGAAAAGGCGATTTCATATTCAAAAGTATCCATAGAGCTTGATGCTGTTGGCTCACCCCTGTAAACTTAGCTACTCAGGAGGCTGAGATGTGAGGATCATGGTTTGAAGCCAGCCTGGACAGGATAGCCTGTGAAACTCATAGCTCAAGTAACAAAGCACCAGCCTTGAGCAGAAAAGCTCAGGGACTGAGCATCTAGACCCTAAATTCAAGCCCTAGTACCAGACAAAAGCATCCATAAAATTTAAAGTTCTAGTTCTTATTGGTATGCAGGTATATCAACTGAATGCTAATTTGTATTTGATTTGATATATGCCCAAGATGGTATAGCAAATTCATATGATAATTTTTTCTTTAGTTTTTAAGGAATCTCCACACTGATTCCCATAATAGCTGTACCAATTGACATTCCCAGTGTATGAGTCCTTTTTCTCCATCCCCCTCCCCTTGAATTCTTGCCTGTATTTGTTGTAGTTAGTTTTCTTTATGGTAGTCATTATGATCAGAATGAGGTGGAATTTCTATGTTTTGATTTACATTTCTTTATGACTAAGGATGTGAGCATTATTTCATGTATTTGCTAGCCACTTCTACTTTTCTTTGAAAACTCTGTTGTCCACTTATTAGCTTTTTTTGCTCAAGGCTAGTGCTCTATAACTTGAGCTTAGAGTCTCACAGGCTTTCCTGTCCAGGCTGCCTTCAAACCATGATCTTCATATCTCAGCCTCCTGAGTAGCTAAGATTACAGGTGTGAGCCCACAGCATCCAGCTGTATGGATGCTTTTGAGTATGAGTTGAATATGAATTATGTATTTTTGGTGCTTAATTTTTGAGCACTTTATATGTTATAGTTATTAATCCTTTGTCTGATGGATACTCAGTAAAGAATTTGTCCCATTCTGTAGATTTTTTTTTATTCTGGTAGTTGTTGTCTTCTCTGTATAGAAGCTTTAAATTTGATGCAACCCCTTTTCTGAATTCTTGTTTTTTTTATTCAGAAAATTCCTACATCTTTAAGGGGTTTTCCTATGGTTTCCTCTAGCAGTTTCAAAGTTTCTAGCCTTGTATTAAAATTGTTGATCCATTTGAATGATTTTTGTGCAGGAAGAGATGTAGGGATATAATTCAAGGTGTTTTTTTTAAATATGTGGTTATCTAGTTCTTCTAGAACATTTCTTAAAGAAACTGTCTTTTTCCAATGTAGGTTTTGGGCCACTTTGTAAAAGCAAAGAGATTATACTTTATTTCTGGATATCATATTCTATTCCATAGATCCACATGCCTGTTTTCAGACCAGTACTCTGTTAGTTTTGTTACTATTATATTTTGAATTCAGGTATTGATTGGTGATGTGTTTATGTTTGCATACCTGGCTGAACGGTGACCTGAAAAATGTGGCCAGTTGGAGGGAAATCTGCCTAGCTTGCATACTTCAGCACCTTCCCTTTGTCTTGGGAAGAAGTCTTTCCCAAACTAGAGAAAGGTGTGGGGCTCTCTGGTCAGCCTGCTCTTCTAATGTCTCTAATGGGTAACTGCATTTATGTGTATGTTGTGTGAAGTGGTGCTCTTCTACCCTGAACATTTTATTCTGGAAGTTAAATAGCCTTGACATGAGTTACACTCATGTCATTTAGATTGTACTTTAATCACTCCCAGATTTTCTCAACTACAGGCCTCTTTCTCAGTTGTCAATAGCAAGTTTGACCTATTATTTGCAATTCTAAATGGGAAATCATTTTCTTCCTTGTTCTATGTACTTAGCTTTGTTCTGCAGCACAAATATTTCATTAATTGTACAGTATAACCTTTAATTCACAAGCACAGGGAAGGTACTTATTCAACAAACATGTAAGTGCCGGCACTGTGCATATAATGGAGATAACATCGAGAATAAAGTACAATCCTTGCCTAACTTTTAGAAAATATACCTGGTTTTCAACCTGAGGGTTGGAGGAACAGGAAAGGAGAATGAACAATCACTAAAAACCCATAGTGGATCTAGGATGGTGGCAAGAACAAGGTGCTCCAAAAGAAGGATACTTTACGGAAATTCTGGGGTTGAGATGAAAAGCCAATGACAAGCTATGAAGAATAGGCATGCCCCAGCCAATAAGGTTTCAGGATGTCAGAGAAAACCTGGGATAAGATGTGTAGATGGAAGAGATTTTTCTGTTGGTGTTTTTAATTGCAATTCAGATTTCCAGTGATTTTAGCTGATATATTAACAGCTCACAGAGCTACCTCAAACAAAAAAATATCTGCTGGAGTGTAGGGAGTGGGAGAAACATATCTTAAGACAATATTTTGAGAAACATGATTCCTAAAATGTTTTATTTCTTAGGTCAGGTTACTGAAAATATTACAGAGAGAGCTCTTAGGAGGAAGAAGGGAGAAAAGGAGGATGGGGAAGAAAGGACTAAGCAGCAGTACTCACAGGTAGGAGCTAGCTTTGGTGAATACCTTCAGGCGACTCTGGAACATGAATCCCATCCCAGAACCAGTCCTATCAACTACTAAGGCAAGAATCCTGCCCAATGTTAAAGATAAGGGAAGGAAGGAAAGGGAGGTGAGGGTCACCTCTTGGATGTGATTTTTTTTTTTGCAGAGCTTAAGATTTTAAGTTCAAGGGAACAATAGAACATCTTGTCCCCTATCCCTCAGAGAGAATGTGCAACTGGTGAGTATACAGGTAGCTAATTTTCCAGCTTGGTGAAAAGACAGCTCTATTTGGCTTGTTTAACACTTAAAACCTGACCAAAAATGTACTTGCCATTAGATTGGAAAGAGAAAGTCACTATTTTATAGTTGTTACTGTGTTTTGTTTTGTTTTTCTGCCAGTTGTGAGGCTTGAACTCTGGGTCTGGGTGCTGTCCCTCAGCTCTTCAGTTCAAAGCTAGCACTCCACCACTTGAGCCAGAGTACCACTTCCGGCTTTTTCTATTTATATGGTGCTGAGGAATCAAACCCAGGGCCTCATGCATGCAAGGCAAGCACTCTACCACTGAGCCACCTTCCCAGCCCCTTGTTACTGTGGGTTTGGGTTTGTTTTTGTGTATGTTTTTTTTTTTAACATTTTTTTATTTATTGTGAAAATACCATACAAAGGGGTTACAATTACATGGGCAAGTTAATGAGTACATTTCTTATCAGGCATTGTTGCTTCCTCCTTTGTTTCCCCTTCCCATCCCTTCCCATCTCCTCCCACCCATCTCCTCCTCCCCTCTCCCCTCACCCTCCCACCTTTGCGCCAAAGTTGTAAAGTTGGTTTTTCGACATAACGTCTTGTACTGTTATTGTGGTTTTAAAGAAAGCTTTGTTTCATTTCCTTCGGTGTTTCCTTCTGTGATTCCCCCCCCCCCAGATTACCCCAACAAACCAAAAAACATTATGCATATTCATCATCAAACTTGTATGAATTACTGGATGTTCTTTGAAATCATATTCTTGAGAAAGGTTGTTCATTAGAGAAAAAAAAATAAAGCCAGTATGGTGGCACATGCCTGTAATCTCAGCACTTCTCTTTTAAACCAAGACATACCAAACATTTCGAAAACATAAAACCTGTTTCAGGAACGGATAGATATAATCAATGAGTTGCATACACATCTTATCATATACAATGAATTTAACAATGAGATGTAATCCTGCTAAAAAATTAAATGTGCCATTCTACAGTGTATAATTCAGGTGTTTTTCAGTTTATTCAGAACATTCTAAAACTATCAACACTATGCAATTCCAAGATATTTTCATCATCCCCCAAAGGAACCCTGAGTAGTTAGCAATCTCTCCTCATCTCTCTGAAAACAGCAGATGCGGCTGTTTTCCGAGTCTATAGATTAATTTTGATTGGGAAATGTTACCTAATTTAAATAATACAATCAGTGGCTTTTTATGATTAGCACCTGTCACTTATTATGTTTTAAATTTTCATTTGTGCTATAGCATGTATCAGTAGTTCATTCTGATATATGCTGAAAAAGTTATGTGGGTTATTCTAGTTTCCACATTCTATCTATTCATTTATCATTTCATAGACAGGTTGTTTTCATTTGTAGTTATTAAGAATATTAGTTCTATCAATAGTTATGTACAAGTTCTTCTTTTCTCATTGCATATAGCTAGGAGTGGAATTTTTAGGTTGTATGGTAACTCTGTTTAACTTCTTGAACACTGCCAAACTGTTTTCCAAATGACTTAACAGTTTACAGTCATACCAGCAATGTATGAGGGTTCTGATTTTTCCACCTTTTAGCTCACATTTGTAATTGCTGTTCTTTCTTTATTATGGACATTTTACTGAGAAGGAGTGCTATATGAGAATCTTGATTTTTACCTGTGATGATTAATGATTTAAGCAGTTTTTCAGGTGTTTACTAGCGGTTTTTATATTTAATCTAGAGAAATGTTCATTGAAATTCATTGGCCATTTTTTCCAGTACTGGGAATGGAATCCAAGACATCTTTGATCATTTTTAAGTGGAATTATTTTATGGTTAAGTTTAGAAAATCTTTATATATTTTGAGTACTTGATTACTAGGTATATGATTTGTAAATGTTTTCTTTCTTCCATAAGTAACTTTTTTTTGCTAATCTCTATTGATACACATAACTTTGCATTTTAATCAAGTTCATTTGTCCAATTTTTCTTTAGTTTCTTGTGCTAATAAAGTTCTATCAAGAATTAATGATTAAATCTAACACCATAAAATTTTGTCTGTATTTTCTTCTAAGGGTTTTACAGTTCTGCTTATAACATTTAGATATTTTATCAACTTTGTGTTAACTCAAAAT
The DNA here is from genome assembly GCF_000151885.1 of Dipodomys ordii. Classification (NCBI taxonomy): domain Eukaryota; kingdom Metazoa; phylum Chordata; class Mammalia; order Rodentia; family Heteromyidae; genus Dipodomys; species Dipodomys ordii. The sequence goes on from NW_012267288.1 coordinate 4,738,245, forward strand.
AAAGATTGAAGAACACAGTTTGACATTGGAAAGATAAGGTTGATCATATTGTAAACTGGGATAAAGTTACAGACTTGATTATCTAGGCCACTGGAAATCAAAGAGGGTTTTTAAGTAGGAGATGATCCCGGGTTTAGCATTGTGTATACTTCATTGCAGTGACCTGCTTACAGTTCTGAACTGCTGTTAAGAGAAAGGCAGGACAACAGTAATCAAAGTTTCAGCCCCTAGAGACAAATAAATTCAATTGAAATTCAGTCTTCCCAACAAAGTAGGTAGATAAATTTAACTAGATTTCATAATCTCCTCCAACTTCTCCTTGCTCATCTGTAAACTTCACTCATTTATATCAGAATGAGATAGACAAAATATTTAGCACACTTTCGATGTTAGGTGTTGTTATTAATTCAATGCTATGTGTTAGTTGATAGTTACATAGAAAATGTCTTTGAAATCAAGAGACAGCCTTGTCTTTCCAATGTCAAATTGTGTTCTTCAATCATTATTTTGAGTTTATGTCTATGTTTATGAGTCAGTCTAGTAGCATTTGCAAATACAGGTCTAGAGCTTAAGAGTAATTTTGAGAATGCTAAGTTCAGCTCTCAATGAGATGATATCCAAATATAGATGGAAATGAAGCCAACAATAATTTAGAGACTAGTCATATAAAAATAAAACAGATAATACAAAGAGAATATTGCTCAGGTTGAAATATTGAGAGGACAGTAACTTTTCATGGAGCTATTTTTCATCTTTCTTTTGTAATCACACTGCCTTTTAAAAAGATTCTTATTCCTAAAAGTCTATCATTTTTTCAAGAAACATGCACATGTATAGAATGTTTTTGTGTAGTTCTAGGGGTTCAGCAACACTGTAAATTCATCCTAACAACTTTTGATTTAAGAAATGAAATAATACAAAAGTTAGTCTACTAAATTGATTACACATACATAGTGAGTTGATTAACTTTCACCGGTAGAAATATACACATTTGTTGTGGTTTTGCCAAAAGTCTGTCCATCTGTCTTTCTAGACTGAGTTAGAAGTACTAAATCAGAAGCGAAAAATACAGCTGCTGAATATTAAGGCAAAAAGAATTTTATTGACTATAAATTAACTCCATACGGCGGTCCGTAACATAAACATATGTTTTTGTAAAATTAACATGTATTGGCTCCATAAGTATTTGTCAAATGATAACTCATTTTCTCTGCAGTTACAAATTTTCCATTCTTCTACTCTATCTTTTCATAAAGCTCATAATCAATAGCAGCTAGAGACTAATGGCAGGCAAGCCAACCTCTTCTCAGGAAGGCTCTGAAATCAGAAGTAAAAATATAATAAATGAACTAAATGTTAGAATAACAATTGCACATTCTGATTTTTGCACCAAAGTTAATGTATAATTATATGTCCTTAAAAATATTTTTGAACCTGGTGCCAGTGGCTCACACCTGTAGTCCTAGCTCCTCAGGAAGCTGAGATCTGAGAATCATAGTTCAAAGCCAACCCAGACAGGAAAGTCTGTGAGACTCTTATGTTCAATAAGGCACCAGAAAACTGAAAGTGATGCTGTGGCTAAAGGTGGTAGTGCACTAATATTGAGCAAAAATCCTCAGGTACAGTGCCCAGCCCTGAATTCAAGCCCCATAACTGACAGTTTGTGTATTTATTTATTTATTTACTTAGAGGGAAAACATTTGCCCATACCACTTCCCACACCCTAAATTAACAGATGACAGGTGTAAGCTTGAAACTAATGAAACTGATGACAGATTCATCTATTTAAGACTACAAGATTGGGACTCCTAGACAGGTGGGAATGTTTGCAGTGACAGTTGTCGACTACTGTAGTTGCCTTTTCCCTATCAGTGTTACAACTATAAGCAGTGAGCATAAAGAAGCTCAGGAAACTGGCTATGTCAGACCCAAAGACATATTTGTGAAGTGATGTAAAAACTCCTCTGTCTGTCCACTGAGCTCGGAACTATGCATTTCTCTTCAATCTTACCTGGAAATCTACAATAGGCACTTATTTGTGAGGAGAAAAAGTAGAATATGGAAAAATAAATGTCTTCTGCCTTAATTGGTAGTCAATGACTTGTTGACAAACTAATATTCAGTAGAGATCACATTAAGATTCAAGGTTTATAGAATAAGCAAGAGATTCAGATAATAGGTAGCCTTTTCATGGAAATGAGAATAAAAATTAGTGCCAGAGAGCTTAGTCATGCTTTATCAAGATCTCTGACTCATCATGAGCTTCATCATTAGCCCATGTGAACTGTCCTGTATCAGTGAGACCCCTCAGGCAGGCCAGTAAGCCTGACTCATATTCCAAATGGCTACATATGGCTCACTTTTCTTTGGCTCACCTTTCTTTATATTTGGAGACCTGAAGCTTTTTCATCACAAATATTACTGCATTATTAGTAGGTGCCACATTGTTCTCCAACCATCTGAAACAAATACCATTACTAACTTCACTCCTGGTTAGAAACTTGGCAGTGATAGTTTAAGTAACTGGCATCAGGACTCAAGCTAAGTCCACATCTCCAAGCACTCTGCACTAGAGCCTGAAAGAAAATTAAATAAATCATCAGCATATTCATTAGTGTGCCTATTTTCCTTCATTGGCAAAGCAGATAGATATCGTTAACTGTGGCTTTAATTCTTGGTCTGAAATAAAATAATTGGAGGAAGAGCTCAGGTGGTAGAACTCCAGTTGAGTCAAATGAATACAATATTTAACATACTCAACATAACTTTCATTGTAAACAATGCATGTTATTAATGCATATAGTGAGGCCAATGAAGAATTTTAACAATCAATATTTTCCAGCTGGTTAGAACCAGGGAAAAAGTTATTAGAAACACATATTTTCCTTTTTTGGATTGCTCTTTATTTTAGGATCTGGTGCTCCAGTAATAAATATAACATTTCTATATTATCGGGTCTAGTTTGCTCTTTCATAGCTGAAATTGTGTTACCTTTTGCTGTAATTAAAAACTATTGTCTTTTTTCTTTAAATGTATTATGCACATGTGGAAAGCACTTGTGATCCATGTCTCTTCCTAGGGGCTTTTTCAGTGTCCATCTGTCTGACTAGACTGAGTTAGAAGTCTTGAAACAGAAGTGAAAAATATAGTTGCTGAGAATTAAAGTAATAACTTAAAAATAACAACATGAAATGATTTACAACATAATTTATTTTATTGCAATTAATATTTATTGAATATTTGACTGTCAAATACTAGATGCTTTGCAAAAGTTCAATCAACATAACAAATCTATGAAGTGGGTGTTATTATTGGCCATGGTTTTATATATGAGGAAATGAACTTTTGAGACTTAAAGCAACTTACTGTGATCTCACTGCCAACAGGTAGTGGAATTGAGCTGATCATATTAATACCACATGCTTCCTTGGGACTCGCTACTTCCCTCATCATATGGCCCAAGGTTCTTTATAACTGATGTTTCCCACTCTGTGAAGCCAGACTCTGTGCCTATCACATATAAGATTTTACTCTCAGCATCAAACTAAGTATACCTGGCATCCAACTGGTGGTAACTCAATTGAACTGTTCAATGAATGAATCCACAAATTAAAGAATCAATTAACTCATGGAACAGCAGGACTTAAAAATCAGGGAAGGGAAAATAGATTGCTAGCATTCTTGAAGGGTTACAACACAGATGCCTATTCTCTGACATGATTATCCACACTTGGCTTTTCAAAGAGATTACAGCTATTAAATCCACAGAATGATACATAAACTTGGCACAAAACTCACCTCTAAGAGTGGCCAACTGCTCCATGCTGTTGTAACTATGGCAAGAGCCAGAAATGATAGCTAGAGATGATTAATTAATAGTCCCCAAGAGGGAGGTTGAGCTGGACAGCAGGACATTCTTAAATGAACTGTCACTGTGGTGGCGTGTTTTCCTCAGCCTTTTTTATTCCTCAGGGAGTTACTCTCAATAAAAAATTGGAACAAATATTGGATATAGTGCCAATAGTTTAGGATGTACCCATCCCACCCTTCCATCCTTTTATAACAGAACACACAGCCTTGGGTATGTGATGCTTACTTTATTAGAGTACAGTTAGGGTAAAACCAGGGGAGTACTGGAAATTCATTCAGATGGATCTGCTTAATATACTCAGGAAATCATCATGCATTTAATCAAGTGAAAATTGGTACTACAGGGTTTTTTTTTGGTCAAGACCATATACAAGTAGTTTTATTTGGAATAATATAAAGAAGCAGATGGATGAATGGCTGGATGATGGATGAATGGATTCAGGTGATGATAGCAGGCATACAAGTAAGGGGCATCACCAAAAAAAACAGAATAGTCAGTTTAATTCCATAGTTCTCAAAATACATTTATAAAAGCAAGAGCAAAGATTGCTATGTGAAGTATGAAAATGAGAAATTTGTAGCTTTATGTTTAAAATGGTGGTTCAAAAGAAATATGATTTTTTTCAGTGTGATGATGTTGTTTTTATATATGTTAGCATATGGCAAGAGATCTAAGCAAACATCTAGAATCGTAAAAGAAGAAAGTTCATGATGGATCAACACAAAAAGCCAGGATTTAGGGATCATTAACAATGACATGACAACTGAAACCATCAGTATACATAATTGTGACAGGACATAAGAAAGTAGCCCAGAGAGGTTTAGGGAAAGAGGAAGGAGAATAGATACGATTAGAGGGTTGGTCCGTAATAGTAACTTTCTTTTTCAGAATTATAGATGTTAAAGGATGAATGAATTTCAAGCAGGTCAATGGTTATACTTATTTCATAGTACAAATGAATCAACAGGATCAAGAAAATATATTTAAATTCATCTAAAAGTAAAGTATCTGAAACACTCGGTTTGGGCCTATGGAAAGCAGCCAAAACTCTGAGTAAGCAGTGATAAAGTTAAGATAAATGTAAGTACACACTACTTACTTAAGAACATGAAGAGAAGCACAATGGTGGGAAATGTTACAGGTATTAGGTTAAAATCATTATAAAAGGTGGTGAGAGAAAAAAGAAGAATCTAATCTTCCTGAATTCTTGGCTACTCAGCATATAATGGTTATTTGCAATAGTTATAAGATTCTTTAGCAAAAAAGATAGTCTGCCAATTGCAGATTTTAAGCCACTAGGCTGTTTTTGCCTATTTATGCCTCATTTTCTTCATTTGTAAAGTTTGGGGTTGATCTATGAGGAAACATTCTGAGTCTTTATGATATTGATAAAGAATTAGTAGAAAATCAGGTAGGGAACTGTGGTCTAAACAGCTTGCATAGACACAGGATAACCAAACCTTTCCAGAAACAAAATGGAGGCAAGTAGCTATAAAAGAATCACTGATAGCCAGGCATCACTGGCTCACTCCTGTAATCCTAGCTACTAAGGAGGCCAAGATCTGAGGACACTCAGGACACTACCTGGGGTAGGAAAGTCCAATAGGCTCTTGTCTCCAATTAACCACCAGAAAACTGGAAGTAGCACTGTGGCCCAAAGTGGTAGAGAGCTAGCCATGAGCGGAAAAAGCTCAGGGGTAGCACCTAGGCCCTGAGTTCAAGCCCTATGACCAGCAACAACAACAGCAAATGAATGACTGATAAAATCAGGTACTATGAGAATTTATGGCTGAAAACAGAAAGAAGCTATAACCAAAACCTTCCCAGCAAGAACAAAATAGGGGCAGGTGGATGAGGACCTTAGAAATTCCAAAGACTAAATACCAAAATACGAAATACAAATAAATAAAATAAGGGGGGGGGACTAAATCTTTGTAGTCACAATCTTACAGGAAACATAAAGGAGACCCATCAATCAGAAAGCCATGGAATACTCACTATTTAACCCAAGATGATGCTCTGTAACAAAAAGGATAGAAAAAAGCATCATTGCATGGCTGGCATGGACAGGCTGACATTTTCCCTATGACATTTATTTGTGTGCTCTCTTCCTCTGTCATGTTCTCTTTTTAATAAAGTTTTCTATTATTTTCATATCTTGCTTCAATTCTTCCCTTGCCAGACACCAGGACTTAGGCTCTGTTTTACTTGGACTGACCAAATAGTTGGTTACAATATCACTACCCATAAAAAGGAAATGTAATCATGATATAAAATGCAATGACACATGTAAGAACAAGTAGAAGAAGATCTCTTTATTTTTTCTCTCCATTTTCTTTCATGTATTTTTAGTTTAAAACATTCATCTGGAAGAACTTCTCATGGATCTTGTGAATGTTGATCGTATAAAAATCTTTGCAAAATAAGACAAGATGCAGACATAAAGGGGATCCAAATAGGGAAAGAAGAAATAAAACTCTCCCTCTTTGCAGATGACATGATCTTGTATTTAAAGAAT
>NW_012267288.1:4746658-4782079 GCF_000151885.1 Dipodomys ordii
GAGGCTGCAATGCTTGGTAAGAAATGTATGCATTATCCTGCCCATGCAATTGTAACCCCTCTGTACAGTATGTTCACAAATAAAATAAAAAAAATAAAATAAAATAAAATAAAAATAAAAATAAAAATGTTAATATTAAAAAAAAATCTTTGCAAAGTGATCATTGACTTTTTATATATCTTGAACTTCTAGGATTCTTGAAAAAATAACCATTTCAAACAAGTTGGAAAAGTAGTGATAATATTTACTAAGCAATATTATTTTCTTTGACTTAGTTAAAATTTTTAAATGGAATGTTTATTATAGAAATGGGATTTCTCATTGGTAGGTTTCTATTGCCCTCCATAACCCTATGTTATGTAATAATTTTATGATGCATGTTCAAAAAATAGTTGTTGGAGACTAAAATATGGAACGTTGCTATTTAATTCAGCACACATTTGTTGAGAGTCTACTATTGTGAGCTTTAGGAGACATTAAAATGAAATCAAAGCAATTATCTATAGGAGCTAAGTGTCTAATGGGATATGAATTATTGTATTTGTAATGACTATTCTCCAGATGCTAATTTACATTTTAATTTATTTTCAATCTCATTTGGCCCTGACTATTGCCTTATAAAGTAAACAGTGCATCTTAGTTTACTTTTTTAATGATGATAAAAATCAAGGGAAAGTGTATCAAGTGACACGTCAAAACTAGTGAATAAGAATCTTTCTATGAAAAATTATAGCGATCCCACTTTTCCAGACTTTCTTTGATTTGTTGTGATTCTGGATCTTTATTTAGGGAAGTTTGCCCCATGTCTAGGAGCACTAGTGTTTTCCTTACCCCTTCCTGTAATATTTTCATGGTATCTAGCCTTACATTGAGATCTTTGATCCATTTTGAATTGCTTCTTGTGCAGAGTGGTATATAAGGATCTAGTTTCAGTTTTATGAACATGTATAGCCAATTTTGCTAGCAGCATTTGTTGAAGAGACTGTCTTTCTTCTAACATGCGTTTTGGCTCCCTTATCAAATATTAGGCTATAGGTCTGTCTGTTCATTTCTTTAAAAAAATTTTCTGTAAAGATGATGTACAGAGAGATTACAGTTATATAAATCAGGTAATGACTATATTTCTTTTTGAACAATGGCACCCTACTTCCTTCATTTTCTCTGTTTTTTCCCTTTCTCTTCCCTGCCCCCAAATTGTATAGTTCATTTCTAACATAGTGTCTAGTGAGTATCACTGCTGAACTGTCAGTTCATTTCAGGGTCTTCTATTCCATTGGTCCTTGGGCCTATCCATATGGTACCAAACATATGGTATTATTACTATGGCATTATTACATATGGCATTATTACTATGGCTATGTAATAGAATTTAAAGTTTGGTATTGATATTCTTGCAATACTGTTTTTCCTGCCATGGATAAGTTTTGCTATTCAATGTATTTTATTATTCCAAATGAATTTTTGGATTGCTTTTCTATATCATTGAAGACTACTATTGTTGGGATGTTGATGGTTATTGCATTAAATTTGTAGATAGCTTTGGACAGTATTTTCATTTTCATGATGTTAATCCTTCCAATGCAGGACCATGGGACACTTTTCAATTTCTTTAAGTCTGTTTCAATTTCTTTTTTCAGATTTTTAAAGTTTTCATACTAGAGGTCTTTCACATCTTTGGTTAAGTTAATTCCTAGGTATTTTTTGAGGCTATTACATATGGAGTTGCTTTCCTGATTTCAGTCTTGATCAGCTACTGATTTCTGTGGGCTGATTTTATACCCTACCACCTTGCCATCATTTAAGATCAGCTCAAGTAACTTGGGGGAGGAATCTATAGGGTTCTTTAAATACAGGATTATGTCATCTACAAAGAGAGAGTTTTAAATGGGATTACATCAAACTGAATAGTTTCTACATGGCAGAGGACATAGCTAACAAGATAAATACAAAGCCCACAGAATGGAAGAAGATTTTTACTAGCATCAAACAAGGGCCTCATATCTACAATATATTTAGAGCTCAAAAAATTAACCCCTCTACCAAATAAATCCTCAAAGAAATAAATATGCTAAGACTTAAAGAGACTTCTCAGAAGAAGAGGAGATGTATAACATCTCTGGCCATACAAGAAATGCAAAGCAAAACAACACTGAGGTTACACCTCAACCCAGTAGAATGGCCATTATCAAGAAAACAAACAATACAGTTGCTGGCATGGATGTGGCTAAACGGGAAATCAACTACACTGTTGGTAGGAATGAAAACTTGTTCATCCACTCTGGAAAGCAGTAGGGAGGTCCTCAAAAGACTATAAATATAGAGTCCTCTATGACCCAGAAATCCCACTCCTGGACATTTATCCAATAAAACACAAACAAGGCCACACTAAAGCTATGAGTATAACCACATTCACTGCAGCACTGTTTATCATAGCAAGATTTGAAATCAACACAGATGCCCCTTAGTGGATGAATGGATCAGGAAAATGTGGTATTTATACACAATAGAGTTGTACTCATCCATCAGAAAGAACGATATTGTGCCATTTGTAAAGAAATGGAAAGACTTGAAAAAATATGAAGCAAAGCAGGGCAGACCTAAAGAACCATGGGTTTCTTGGTTTCCCTCCTTTGTGGTAAATAGAATGTTCCTATGAGTCTACAAGTAAACACACTGGATGGTAAAAGACAACAAAAACACACCGGGACGTGATAACTTACACAGGTCTGTAGACATTCATACAGTGAGACCAAAGGAGACTATTATAGGAGAGGATCACAAAGGCTCAGTTGCAATGTGCATATGATCATATAAAATAATAATTATCAAAATGAGCTCCAAGAAATGGAAGTAAGATTTTTTTCTTTGTTGCTATTTTAGTTTTCTTTACCTTTTGTTTTATTTATTATCTGTTTGAGAAAGTATTTTCCCCCAAATAAGAGTATAATCATTTGTTTTTCCATATTTTAAAGTAAAATTCAGGAAGAGATAATGTGTCTTAATTGTCTAGTTTATTGATACTATTGTGCTATTAATGGGTTAGTCCCAACTAGCTATTTTTGTCTCAGTTCCTTACCTTCCAGAGGGATGCTCTACTAGGCCAATAATTAGCCTTGGTTGCAGTAGAGCAGTGGAGGGGTAAAACTCAGGTTTGTACTTAAAGCTTAATATCCAGGACATGGTCCTCTTTCTCTGATTGATCTCTTGAATTCTGTTTGCAATGAACAGATTCCATCACATTATGCTTGCCAGGCTTAAAATTTCTGTGCAACATACATAACACTTACATTACAACATAACACTTTTCTTACAAAAAAAAACCAGGTCCTTAATTGTTGGCAAGGTATGCTTTTAACATCATATACATCAAAATATATTTTTTTGTCATTCGTGGGGCCTGAACTCTGAACCTGGGCGCTGTCCCTCACCTCTTTAGCTCAAGGCTAGCACTCTACCACTTCCAGCTTTTTCTGCTTTGGTGCTGAGGAATCGAACCCAGGGCCTCATGCATGCAAGGCAAGCACTCTACCACTGAGCCACCTTCCCAGCCCCTCATCAAAATATTTAGATTCATAATATATTTATGATTAGATTCATAATATATTTACATATTTGGTTCCAAAGTTATTAAAACTTCTTGACAGAGACTCAAAGGAATAGCCTGAGAAAATTGACACCCAATTTTCAGACTTCCATTTTAATTGCTATGATCATCACTAGCAGATTTACCAATCCTAGATGGATTGAGATTTCTAAAAATGCTGCCCACGATTTTAATAATATCTTGTAATTAGCTGTGATTTTCATATAAAATAAAAAGTTAATAGTAACATTTGTTTTTTTAATTTTATTTGTGAAGATACTGTACAGAGGGGTTACAATTACATGGGCAGGATAATGAGTACATTTCTTACCAAGCATTGCAGCCTCCTCCTTTTGTTTACCCTTCACATCCCTTCCCAGCCTCCCCCTCCCCCCCAATCCCAATCTTTCTCCTTCCCCCCCCCCCCAATAGTAACATTTGTATGACAGGCATCATTCTATCTATTGGCTGACAAAATATGAAAACATGGTATAGATAAAGGACAATACCTAGTAGAACGTAAAGAAATAGTAACATTTATACCATCAGGGATCATCAGACGGAAAACAGTATTAACAGAGGTGTACTGATGAGCAGTTGTTGATACAGCAATACATTTTTAAATGGTGGGAACAGAAAGGCTTAGCAGAGGAAATGACTAGTCAAGATTTTGTGGGTTTAAGTTTATAGTGTTTGTATGTGCCCAGGACCATTTTCACACCTACACCCTCTTTCTAATGATGCAAAGTCGTATGCCAAAGCTAGGTATCAGTCACCAAGATTGTATGTCTAGACTGATGTGCTGCAGGTTCTTGGCAGATTGACTCATTTAGGTATGAAACCACATACACACAAAACAATCTTTCTATGAAGTCCAAGGTGATAGCCTGGTATTTCTCGACATTTACAGTCTTGAAACTGAGAAACCACAGAACAGCAAATTGCCATTCATGGGAACCTGATAAAACAGTAAAGCAGAAGCACAGAAATTAAACTGAATGTATTTCTATATCTTTTACTTCAAATATTCTTTCCCACAGATATGCCAGGTACTCATACTCAAAACGGTGTCTATTATTCTATTATTCTTTAAAATGATAAAGTCACCTTCCTACAAGGTTTCAGTATACAATCTCAAATTTAAAAAATCCTTTGCCAGAAAAGAATACAAATTCCCAGTGTTTAAGAACAACTAGAGGAAAACCAACCTTACTGAAAAGAGTTAGGACAAAATTAAAACATGCATTTCATAGTCACTAATAGGCTTGTATCTTACAACTAAAAACCAAGTACAATCAAACATCATCAGAAAAATAAAATAATATCTAACTTAAAGCAATGTTGGAAGGATGGCATTTTAGAAGATAAGTATTTGGATTAAAATATTCATTATTAAATAAAAGGGTAATAGCAGAATAAAACACTGTGAATTAGACATTTAAATCTAGTCCATATGAGTGAAAAATTTTATAAACTCATTTAGGGCTTATTTTTAAGATAGAGAACTTCATGTAACTATTTAATAATTAAAAGTAAACATGCTCTTAGAATTAGAAAAGTAAGAAAGTAACATAGTTCCCCCAGAAAGCATATGAAACATGCAAAAGTTAATGAAAAGAAAGAGTATTGGAAATTCAGAATTTTTTAAATAAGTTTTTTTTCAAGGAAAATTTCCCCAGAGCCTGAAGTATAGTTTTAGATATTTTTTCCTGGTACAAGAGAATTGACTTATAGGTATGATGGACATAGTATTTTGAGAAATGTAATGAATGTACTGTGGTTTTATGGTTTTTGATTTAGAGTTACTCTTTTTTCATTTGCGTTTTATTTTTATATTTTCTTGTGAATGATTTCTTACTATCATGCATAGGAATTCAGGAGAAATTAGGAAAGTTGTTACAAGAAGACAAAGAGAAGAGAACATGCTCACAAAGCCAATGTAGAATTAACAATGTTCAAAGCCAAACCTCTCAGAGAATTTTTTCCGAATTTCTTTATTTCTTCCTTTCAAACTTTCAGAAGACTAATCAGAGTTTTGCATAAAATAGGTTCTCGTCAAAAAGGAATAGAACGTCATAACCTTTTGGTCTCAAGGGTTGATGGAAAGAAAAGGAGAAAGGGAAGTAAAGGAAGCCAGATTGTCTTGTCCTGAGATGGCCTCTTTCCAGGCTGACATCCTCATGGGAGAAGGTGTAAGACACAGAATGGGATGCCCTGAGGCTCTTGCATCTACCTGGGCCCCTTATAGTAGATAAGGTGGTAAAGAGCAGGTTCTACAGAGAGAGCTGAATGTGGCTTTGTGGCTTCCCCCTGTGATTTGTTTCAGAGACAGGATCTACAAGGGCCTGTGTGCCCTGAGGAAGAAATGGACAAGAAAATGAGAGCCAGGCTGGGGATTGGTCCAGGGAGATTCAAAGTCAGAGCTCAGAGACTGGGTTGCCAAGGAGTTGTGAGGTTTATAGAGCTACTAGGTCAGCAGACAGATGGCTGTGTCCTGACCAAGCCCAGGTGTGCAGAACCTGAGCTCTGCCATCTTCTTCAGCAAGATGTCTGAAACACATGCAGATGTCCCAAGTAACCCTTAGTCCTGACTTAGAACAGCTCAGAAGAGCTGCTTCACTACACAGCTCTTCCTCCACTCCAGCCTTCTATGATATCCATAAAACTGCACTCTGCAACTGCAAAAATCATTTAGAAAAATCATAAAGAAACCCTTTTAAGAGTGCATTTTGTAGACTGCTATAATTCATTTAGTTTGATCTTTTTTCTCCTCTTCCCCTTCCCTCCCTATCCTTTCTCCTGTCTCTTTCTCTCTCTTTATGTCTCTCTCTTTCTGTGTCTCTGTCTTTCTCTCTCTTTATACTCACTGTCCTACAGGTACCATTCAGTGATGGTCTAATTATTTCAAAGATAGTCCATTTTCTTCCTAAATCTGAGGAAAGTGTATTTACTCAACTTTATGACATGCACTTGGATTTCAGTTACTTCTTGAGAGATTTCTTATCTCTTCCTGAAGACCAAAATTATCTTTACCAATTTCCCTCTTAAGAATCTCTTCCTCTACCTGATGACTCTGACTTCCCTCAGTGTTCTTATCTATTTCGGGTGTCTGTTTCATTTCTCCTTATTCTCAGGTCCTTAAGCCTCCTCATGCCTCAATTTTTGGCATCACATAATTGATTTATGGTCTTTGATGTTTTGGTATATACAAAATAGTTGATAGATATCATAGGAAAACTATTTTACTTTGTAGATAATTTTTTTTACCATCTTACTCTACTGTCTATAATTTTTCAGTAGATTATTGCTCTTCCTTTGTCCTGAGTATGTTCATGTTGTTTGGTTAATTGTCATTAGTACTAAAAGGATATTGCAAGTGCTCTCTGTACACTCTGAACTCGGGGCCTGGGCACTGTCTCTCAGCTCTTAAGCTCAAGGCTAGCACTCTACCACTTCAGTCACAATGCACTTCTGGTTTTTTTGTTTATGTGGTGCTCAGTTATCGAACCCAAGGCCTCATTCATGCAAGGCAAGCACTTTACCACTGAGCCACCTTCCCAGCCCATCTCTCTGACTTTTCTGCAGAGACTATCTTCTAATGTGGAACCCAGCCTCTTGAGTAGCTAGGTTGTCAGGCCTGAGTCACTGATATTTGGCTAACAATGATCAATTCTATTGAATGTAAGTAGGCAAATTGAAATCTAACTAGCATTAACTGAGCCTGAATTGTGTGATTACTGAGCACATGATCAGTCCTCAAGAAACTTTCAGTTTGGGCTGGGAAGGTAGCTCAGTGGTAGAGTGCTTGCCTTGCATGCATGAGGCCCTGGGTTCGATTCCCCAGTACCACATAAGCAAAAAGAAAAAGAAAAGCCAGAAGTGGCACTGTGGCTCACTTGAGCCAAAGAGTTGAGGGACAGCGCCCAGGCCCAGAGTTCAGGCCCCACGACCAGACCCCCCTCCCCCCCAAAAAAGAAACTTTCAGTTTAATAGGGAAAGGAGGCAGCTATATTCAGGGAAAATTAAATATATAAAATGGAGGTGCAAAAAAAAAAAAAGGACGGTTGTACAACTTTGGTTGGGGAGAGAGTTGGGTGGGGGTTTGGGGGGAGGATGGGATGGGAAGGGGAAACAAAGGAGGAGGCTACAATGCTTGATAAGAAATGTACTCATTATCTTGCCCATGTAATTGTAACCCCTCTGTACAGTATGTTCACAATAAAAATATATAAATGAATAAATAACAAAAAAAGAAAGCTCATGAAACTCTGATCTCCAGCGAACCACCAAAAAGCCAGAAGCGGAGCTGTGCCTTAATTTGTAGAGGACTAGCCTTAAATAAAAGAGCTCAGAGACAGCACCCAAATCCTGAGTTCAAGCCCTAGGACTGGCACAAAACGAAACAAAACAAAAAGGGGGCTGATTTCTTTTAAGTGCCAGAAGTAATGACCATAAGAAAATGACTAATGAATTGGTCCTTGTAGGATGAGAAGATCTTGAAAAATATCTAAATATAGAGAACTTTATTTGTGAAGACATTTCTAGGAAGGTCATTTCCTGCTTCTTTGTTTTTATGAATAATAATAAACTTATAATAAGAAATTAATCCTCTTAACTATAATATATCAATATTGCAAACCAACACATATGTGACATGACATTTGAAATGAAAACACAATCCACTGCAAAGTATACTGATGTATTCAGGACTTTTTTCATGTATTTTAATTCTCTCACATATATAGATTCATATAATGCCAACTAGAAGATGCACAAAATTCATCTTTTGCTCAGGTTTCTCTCCTTAACTTCCACACCGATGCATTAAGTGCTTTTTAGAGATTTCTGCTTGAAAATCCCAGAAGGACCTCATACTCATACTGTTCAAATCTAAACGATGTTTTTCCCCTTCATGTCTTGTTTCCTATCTGCCAGTCTAGGTCAGGAGCCAGGAGTTATTACAAATAAGCTAAAGATGAGAAAGTCGGTTGAAATTACTCATACCTGACAATATATAAAATTTTCCCATGAGCATGGATTTTTTTCAAATAATTAACCAAAGAAAATATCCTTGATAAACTGATTTCTCAACTGACAATTTCACATGTAGAAAGAATAAGACCTTAAAATTTCATTTGACATCTGTCTGCAAGCTCCAGATTAGGATAATTGATTTATATAATTTTTCTAAGCACTAACCATTTTGCATTTCAATGAGACTCTGATAAGAAATAATTTGATGAATATGGTCTATGCATAAGCTTTGTCTATCTGTGTGTTGACACTAACTGGAATCATGGTTGATGATTGATACACAGACATTGGTAAAGATTTTAAGTATAAACCTGTCCTAGGAAAAGATATTTTTGCTTTGGTTTTTAAGCATGTTTGAATGTATTTTTGCATAAAAAGAGAAAAAGCACCAACTACAATCAGAAGTGCTGACAATGTTGAACATTTTTCATAACAATTTTATGTTTAAAACGACATTTTTATCCATAAGTTAGGCAGTGTTTACGAGGGAATAATATAGCACACCAGTAGGATGTATTTGGCTTGATTTTAAAATTGTTGTTTACATATGTTTTTAATTTTTAATCTTATTTTTAAAATTTATTTTAATTTAGCAAATATATGTTCTTACCCTGTACAATATGAGTTTTCAAAGTACACACACATATATATGTGTGTGATTATTATCATTTTTGTATAAAGTCTTTGAGTAGAAGTTTAAACCATGAGTTGACCTTTGGCTTGTGAAACATGAGTATATTATTCAGAATTTTAGTCCTAAATGTCTTATGATTACAGGCATTATAGCACACCTTGAAATTCCAACACTCACTAAACTGAAGTAAATTAAGATGGAGGACCATGAGCTCAAAATCAGCCTGAGATGCAGGCTGGGCCTCTGCCTCAAAACAATTCAAAAAGAAATAAATATTGGATAACATTGATTAAGATGCATTCTACTCATAAGTTAACATGTTGAACTGAAACCCTTGTACAACTACTTAAAGATAATATAATAAAAATTATAAAAGAAATATTTCCTTAATATTACTTAGGCTTTCCTCAAAAAGGTCAGATCATATTTGTAAACAATTTAAGATAGATTATAGCCAAATCAACATCTCACATCATTGTACTTTTCCATTTGTGTTTTAAAAGCTAACTATAGGTTCTGAAATTATCTTCCCTAGTTATGAGCAGTATGTCTAGCATAAAATGTTGAAAAAAATTCTCACCAAACAAATGCCTCAGTTTTATTCAGAATTAGCTAAAGGGCATAACCCTGTAAAAGAGAAAATGAACCACTCATTTGCTGTCATCAAAAATGAGGAAATGACCGTAGGCAAAGCTGAAGAGTCCTTTTGAACTTGAAAAGTTCACCGACTTGGCAATGAGGAGGATCTTGTTTGTCTTGCTTGTTCTAAAGAACTATTTATTTTCAAATAATATCCTCATCTCATTTTTCTAAATATCTGTCATTATGAACATCGTTCTTAGAATATGACCTGGTTTTTCATATAGATCTTAATATGTGCTGTATCTTTCCATTTAAAATAGATTATCTCTTTAACCTAATAATAAAAATAAGATAAATGAACAATAATTTCATAATGAAATCAAAATGGAAAAAAGAATGAAAATCATTTTATGGACTGGCAAGTAAACTATCAAGGAACAAAAATTAGCATTTTAATATTTTTATTATACTGAAATATTTCTTTAATGTGTCTTCACATTAATGTATTTTGTAATCTGATATCTTACTGATCCTTCTCTGTCCTCATCTAGTTAAACCACCATTATGTTCTATTCTATTTCAGTAGTACCTCAACTGGTTCTCTATCACCTGAAGGGCTGATCTCTACCCAGAAACTAGAATAGCTCATAAAATCAATCCCATTATATGTCTCCCTTTCCTAAAACTTTCTACCAGTTCTACATCTTATGCTTGAAGGCCTGTGTGACCTGACCCTTTGAACCTAGGCTACCAGGCCTCTGCCTTGATTTCCCTGTTGAATTCTGCTTTGGCTGCCTCCTTACTGTTCTGTGAACACCCCAGAACCCTTTGTTCTGACTCTTCCAGACTTAGATGTCCATCTAGGTGGCCACAGGGCCTCCTTCCTCACTTCAGGCAGGTCTTTGCACAGACAAATAGCAACTGCTTAGTAGTCCTTCAGGGACCAGCACATCTAACCTACCACCTCTCCACTCTCCACCTCCTCTAGCCACTTTCTTTCTCTTTTCATCCATCTTCACAGCGATTTATTTTCCCCAACACTCTAGACTTAGTACTTTTAAAATCACTTGTTTTTTGTACATGTATTTCCAGCAGAAAACAAAGTATAAGCTGGGCACTGGTGGCTCAAACCTGTAATACCAGCTACTCAGGAGGCTGAGATCTCAAATTGAAGTTTAAAGCCAGCTTCGGCAGAAAAGTCTGTGATACCTTTATCTCTAGGCAATCACTAAAATATTGAAAGTGGAGCAGTAGCATAAATGGTAAGGTTCCAGCTTCGAGTGAAAAGGCTAAAAGGGACAGTTTCTAAGCCCTGAGTTCAAGTTTAAGTATTGGCACAAAACAAACAAACAAAACTCATGTAAATATAATCATACCTTATGTAACTTTTGAGCTTTTTTTTCCTTTGATATTCAATTAAATTATCAGTTTATTCCTTTTCACTAGGAACTAGCATCCACACATGATTGTTTATCGTACTAACCCAGTAAAAGACATTTGACTGATTCTAGTTTAGGCAATTATGCAGAGTTGCAATAAATATTCCTATGCAGGTTTTGTATGAATATGATTTCAGTTCTTTATGGTAAATACTTGTAAGTAGAATTACTAAACCATGTGGAAATACACTCTTAGCTTGAGAAGAAACTTCCAAAGGATTTTCCAAAGAAGTAGCACTACTTAGCATTCCTACCAGCCATGTATAGGCTTCTCTGAGACTTCACCAGTGCTCAATGTTGGACATGGTTCTAATTTTATACTTCAGCTATTTTAATGTGGCTAGTGGTGAACCAACATGTTTTAATTTGCATTTCCCTTATACCTAAAGATGCCTTCATATGCTTTTCTGCCGTGCACAATCCTTTGATGAAGTATATAATAAAATTTCTTTATCTCAGCTTAATTATTTCTTACTTTTATATTCAGAGTCCCTTTTTTCATTTTTGCATGCAAGCCATTTGTCAGAGATGTGATTACAAAGTATCTTCTCTTCGTTGATAACTTGTCTTTCATTCTCTCTAAAGACAAGCAACTATTAACAACAACCCAAAAGTAATAAATAAAGGGAAGAAAGGATACTTAGGTCCCAAAATAGTTCTGAAATAACAGTACATCTGTATATTAAAAGTGAAAGTTAATTTATGTATCTAACTATACACAATAATTAAATAATTAACCCAAAATAGACAATAGACATAAGTGGTAAGTTTTAAAAACATACAAATCTTCTTGAGGCAAAGTGGAAGAAATTTTTTTCTGATTTTGAGTTAGGCAAAGATTTCTGAGATACAAGATGAAAAATACATAATACATCTTTTAAAAAGCATATAATAAACCAGACTTCATAAAAATGTAAAAGTCTTCTGTTCTAAACAAATGTTAATGTTAACAGAATAAGAAGACAAGAAGTTGCGATAAAGAGGGACCAGTGAGGGAAACAGTCTGATGGATGGAATGAAGAATGAATGAATGAACAGTAGGATAGCAGAAACTCAAGAGTGTGTGAGTGTGTGATATCTGGAAGCCAATGAAGGAATTGTGTCAAGAAGAGAAGAATGATTCACAGAGTCAAAGCCATTGATTATGTGAATGCTTAGTGATTCTTTTATTTTGGGCCAGATTATAAACAGAGATATATGTCTCTAAGTCCTTCCGACTCTGCCCAAAGTTGTCTTCCTAAGCCAAGATAGACAGATGAGGATATAGGGAAATTCTATTATTAACAAATATCAAAAGAACCAGATTCAGAAGCTGAAACCAGGATGTGAGTAAAGGTAGTTAAGTTTCCTTCCTATCACACCTACTTCTGATACTGTTATAAGAGTAGGAGACTTAAGAAGCTATCTACATCTTCCTTTTTTTGAAATGATACAAGCTGAAAATGGCTTATGAAAGGGTAGAGATGAGTAGCATGTCTGGGAATAGGAAGCTCTACAACTTACCTGCTGTGTTTTAAGTATATGCAAATACATCTCACTTTTTAGAATTAAAAAAAAAACACCCATGTTGGCCACCCAGAACTGTTGTCAGGTGATAGGAGATTTCTAGATTACATGGTCCTGGCTATGGCCATGTGCATTCTCCCCATTCAGAAAGTATAAAATCTATAGATGAGAACAACCATTTTGGAGCCAACTCTTGTTTCCTGCATGGAGAGCTGGAAATGTTTCTTGCTCTAGTCTATTTCTTCCTATTTTATCCTGTTATACTAAAATAAATCCTTGCTAAAACTTTTGCCTTGTGAGTTTTTCCTTTATATGAGATCCTGAAATTCTTTTCATGGTGGATCTTAGGGACCTGTGATTTTTGCCTGAAACTGAAAGGCTGAAGGAAGCCCGCGTTCATCTTCCAGTGATATCCCACCAAGTAGAACTTACAGTCCCAGCACTGATCCATTTTTAAGTCCATCTACTGCTGAAGTGGACTGAAATGTGATTTTTCAAGCTTTATATCTGCTACACAGTGATTCACTTTATGTTTAATGTATGTTTAAATGGAATTATTATATATTTATATTTATTATATATTACATATACTTATTCGTTTACTCATTTATTGAGCACATTGAGCATTGACTAATGATTTAAAACAGGCCTAGTATTTGTCTTACTTATATACATTACTATTAAAACTAGCTTAGTAACTATTAATGCAGAGTTTACAAAATGGAGGTAGTGACAGCATTAACCAAGTAGTCACACTAGGTGAAACTATTATTATCCTCCATATTGAATAATGACAATGACTAGTTCATTACTGGTTCTATAGCTATAATGATATAGGTACTGTTTAGAGTTATTCTGTTCTCATGGTGGAAGGTTTATATCACTTAGTAGTTCACACTGTGAGTGTGACCCTGGGGAGGAAATAAGCTGGACTATTGTAACCTAGGCTTCTGTTTCTGTGACTTCTTCCCATGTATCTTAAGTCCATTCTTAGTTCCCAAGTATCTCTTCTCTGTTTAGTTGATTTCTGCTTAGAATAAATAATCCAAATGTAAGTATCACAGAAACATTAGTCATGATTACTAGGGATGAATCTTCATCATCTATGGAATTTGTATAGTACAAATATTCACAGGTTTTTCTGGCTTTGGCAAATTGCCAATTAAAAAGAATTGGCACTAGAGATGGAAAATAAAAATACTTCTGAACAAAAAATAATTTGTTATATTTCTGAAAATGAGTTTAAATATACTAGATTTTTATTACAAAAAATAGTATATTTTTACCATGAGCATTTTTCACAGATAAAAGAGTATAACACAGTGTTTAAAAGCACAGTCAAACACTTAAGCTCTCCATTTGTCTACCTACCAATAGTGCTAACTTGAGTATGTTACTTATTGTCTCTGTTCCTCAGATTTATTATCTACAAAGAAGACATAATACTTGTACATAATATTTATAGAGGGAGAGGGAGAGAGGATACAATGCTTGATAAGAATGTACTCATTATCTTGCCCATGTAATTGTAACCCCTCTGTACAGTATTTTCACAATAAAAAAAAAGAAAGAAAAGCAAGAAAGAGAGAGCCTACTTAGACTGCTTAGGCTCTGGACTTGAATACATTGGTTGAATCTTGGTTTCACCACTTACCATATATATGCCCTTAAGTAGTTTAACCTCCACATGCCCTTCTACAAAATAGAATTTATAATGTTCACTCCCCATAAAGTTACTATATAATACTTCATGTAAAGCAATTAATACTAGCTCTTATTTTAAGACTGCTAGTAATATGTTTCCAAAAATGCTGATGAAACTTAAATGTTTTATGTGAATCATGTAAAAAGAATGTAATTATTACTTATTCTGCATTCAAATCCTGAAATAAGAAAAAAGTGGGGATGAGAAATAAAGCATAGTAAGATGACATTGTTTTATTATAACAATTCTAAGTGAGTTTGGAAAGCCTCTTCACAGATAGTACCTAAATTCAACAAGATTAAAGAACATATATGTTTATTAAGTGACTTTATGATTATGTGTGTCATTGGTGATCTTCTGATTCATTTGCTGAGAATAAGGTAGATTTAGAATGAAGGGGGAAGGGAGAAGAATGCAGGCAAGAACTCATTGTTTATACCACAGAATGGGAAATAATAAAGGCAGGGTAGGGTAGAAGGGTGAAGATGTTGAAGGGATGACACAGATCAAGTTACATTCTATACATAAACTGCCCTGTTAAATGGCAAAAGAATCCAATACATAACCTAAACATTAACAAAACTGAGGGAAGTGGGGGTTGGGAGTGGTGGTGAGAATGTTAAAAGGGGTGACGGTGCTCAAAATGCACTATATTCATAAACTGCTTTGTTGAACAACAACTTCTTTGTAAAACTACTTACAGATAATAAAAAAGCAATCCAAAATAAATAAATAAAGACATTTATTATTAAAAAGATGCTAAATCCAGTACCTCTGTTTTATATGGTATCTGTATTCAATAAATGTATACCAATAAGAGGTCCAGATAATTTTTAGTGAGTTTAAGAGTGGTAACTATTAGTTTATAGGTAGAAATATGTATAGATAGACCTATATATAACTATATTTTTTGAGCTTGTAAGCTTGTATTAGCTGAGAAACCACTACAGTACACAAAGCAGTTGGCAAGCAGCTGGCCATATGAAAAAGTGAAGACTGGTGCCATAAACCTTTACAGGACTGGGGTGCACTCGGTTACAGGCTCCAGCTTCATGAACAACAGTCACATGTGCAATAAAGAGAACTATGTAAAGCATAGAAAATGTTTATGACAACATTTGGTCTTTGCTGTGATATCTGTTTACCTAGCTGACATCCAGAATCAACAGAACTATGCAGTACTATCTTCATGAAACCACCTACACATTTTTTTGTCTTTTCTTTTTTGGAACAGGGTCCGAACCCAGGACGCTGCACTTGCTAGGCAAGCACGTTGCCGCTGAGCTACACCCCAGCCCTACCTACACATTTTTAATGAACACATGAGCTACTTGGACCCATGTAAATCCAATTTCATTATGACAGAGGAAGAAAATTTTTTCAGCGGAAAAAAACGAGGGTGGAGTTTTTGGTAAAACTTCTAAAATAGGAAATGCTGATAAGTTGAGATTTTACAAAGTTTCTTTAGAAGTATAAAAATCTACCTCTGATCAGTAAATGGGCAAAAGGAAACTATGAGGAAGTGTTTTATGTTAAGGAAGTTAAGACTTTTTCCTACAACACTGCAATAACCTTTTTCCTCACAACAACATTATTTTAACCATGGTTAGAGGATGTGATTGTGGCAAATTTGCTTTCATATTAAAGTCACCTGAAGATAAAGATCATATTCTTTTACCTTGATGAAAGAAATGATGTTTGATTTTGATATTTAGCCATTGTCTTGATTAAAACTTATGGGAACATGCTATTCATACAAGAAGAAATTTATAAACCTCTTTAACTTAACAAAAATCCACCTTTACTGATTATGAACCCAAAACAGGGGCTTCTATTTTAGTAAAAATTCAAAGGAACTCAGAACACTTATTTGCCAATGGTTGGTTATAGCTTCTAATCCAGGATAAACTTTACAATGAAAGACTTTTGTGTTGTTTGAACTATTAACAGTTACAAAATAACAAAATTATTTAGGTTTAATTCATATAAATTAGCACAATCCTGAGGATTAGGATTAAGTAGAGAGATTAAGCAATTATCTAGTTAAAATAATCTAATTAAATAAATGATTACATGGAAATACTATTTCCAATGCTCAGGTCTCAAAAAGTTTTGTTCTTGTTTTGTTTTACAAGTGCAATGAATTATTTAAGGACAAAGTTACATCAATAAGTACTATGTCACATTTACTATCCAAATGTTTACATAATGTTCAAGGGTCAATTGGCTTGGAAACACCAAACTAATTAGCTTTTTAGACAAGGCTAAAATGTGAGTGTCCAAATAAAACACAAAGGTTTCTATAAACATCACAAACTTTTGAACTCTCTACAAGTTGCCTGGTTTAGTTAAATTTTTATCATAATATAAATGTTGTTCACTTTAGAATCAAATATTTAAGGCAGGCCAAAATCTTCTGTGTGATGTCTCTTCAGATATATATTGAAAGAGAGCAAATACTATTCTTATGTTTTATACATTTCACTTCCTGGAAGGATTATGCAGTGGCTCAACATGTAGCTCTTTTTTATTTTTATTTGTATAATTTCATTACCTTTTAGCAGTTGTACAAAGGAGTTTTAATTCAATATGCCAATTTATGATTATAACGCACCTTGACTAATGCCACTCTTACTATCATCCTCCCCCATCTCTCCCAGCCCCATGACAGGTAGTTCCTGAAAAGCACTTAGATTATTAGAATCATAACCAATCATCTTTAGAAGTCGTATGAGAAACAGCAGTACACAACCTATGGGAAGCAAATACAGTTTCTGATTCTTTAAAATCTTTTGAGCTCCAAAGTGATCATCAGAACAGTAAAGAAGTAAAATGTCTACAAAAGTGGGTTTTGTGTGCAACACATGCCTTTGTCAGTTACATGACAAGAACTTTGTACTGAGGAGGTATACAGAGAGGATATGAGCGTGCACAAACGCTTCTGTTAGAAAAGATACTGAGTCCCAAGGCTGAACTTCACACCATCTAACCAACTCTTCCTTTCCCAAGCACTGAGAAATATTTCCTATCAGTCCAATAGACTTCCTCAGCAAGTTCGGGTTTCATTTCTGACAATCGTTACTGAAGAGAGCTCAGCGCTTTTAAAAGTCAATGAAATGGAAAGTTCGTTTTTGACATAACGACTTGTACATCTCATTGTTGCAATGGGTCCACCTGTATCCCTATTTAAACGATTTGTTTTTCCCCTTCCCCTCCATAAATTATACCGATATCAAATACAGTGAAAGCAGGGGTTATACCGTGGGGGAGGGACATACAAAGCAACAAAGAAATAATCTCATAAATGTGTTAGAAACAATAGAATGAAAGAAAAAAATTTGAATACATATCTTAGGGTTCATTTCCCTAACATCAACTTATCTGACCTTTTCTGCTTGACTCAGACATACACTAGATATTGCAAATAAGGGAAACCATGGGACTTATGTTTCTTTGGGGCTGGCTTACTTCAACTTTGGTGTGTGGGGGGGGCGGGGAGGATTGGATGGGGGTCCAGGGGGAGGATGGGAAGGGATGGGAAGGGGAAACAAAGGAGGAGGCTACAATGCTTGATAAGAAATGTACTCATTATCTTACCCATGTAATTGTAACCCCTCTGTACAGTATTTTCACAATAAAAAAAAATCTTGAAAAAAAAGTCAATAAAATGGATTGCGCTTGACTTACAATCAAATGCAGCATTTTTCTGAAACCTAGAAATAAGAATGTGAGCCTGCTTGGTGCATACCCTTTTGAATCCAATTTTAGTTTCAAGTTTCAAAGAAGTGTTACATTTTTGTGGAGAAGTAGTGGTCATTAGATATTAATGTTTGTTCCAGGTAACAGCATAAGGACTATGTTCATAGGAACGAAATACTGTACACTATTCAATCACTAATCAAGTTGCATGATCACCTTTATATTTTCAGGGAATAAGTGTTCTACTTCTCTTCAATATCCTAGGAATAATAACAAGGCTAATTAATGTAATCTTGTTTAATCACTTTGGAAAGCAGTATGGAGGAGCTCCCCTATGACCCAGCAATCCCACTTTTGGGCATTTACCCAAATGATCACAAACAAGACCATATTAAAACTACCAGCACAACTATGTTTATCGCAGCATTATTCACCATAGCTAAGATATGAAATCAACCCAGATGCCCCTCAGTAGATGAATGGATCAAGAAAAAAATTACACACACACACACACACACACACACACACACACACTGGAATTCTATGCCTCCATCAGAAAGAATGGCACTGTCCAATTTGTTAGGAAATGGAAAGACTTGGAAAAAATTATATTAATTGAAGTAAGTCAGACCCAAAGAAACATAGGTTACATGGTTTCCCTTATCTGCAATAACTATTATATGTCTAGGACAAGCAGAAGAGGTCAAAAGCTATATACATATGACCATATAAGATGATGCTAAGCGAAATGAGCCCTAAGATAGGGACACAAGAGGTTTTATCTTTCATGTTGTTCTTTTTAATGTACTTATAATGTACCATGTGATTTTGTTGTTGTTCCTTGTATGTTCTTCCCCCATGGCACAACCCCTGTTGTCACTGTATTTGATTCTGGTGCCCTGCATTTTTTTTTTTTTTGGTCAGTTGTGAGGCTTGAATTCTGTGCCTGGGCACCGTCCCTCAGCTCTTCAGCTCAAGGCTAGTGCTCTACCACTTGAGCCACAGTGCCACTTCCGGTTTTCTGAGTGGTTTATTGGAGATAAGAGTCTCACAGCCTTTCCTGCCCTGGGCTGGCTTTGAACCATGATCCTCAGATCTCAGTCTCCTGAGTAGCTAGGATTACAGGTGTGAGCCACCTAGGCCTGGCTCCTGCATCTTGTATATACATTTTTCTAATTTGGGGATGGGAAGGGAAATACCAAAATGCTGAAATAAGGATACAGGTTGACCCATCATAACAATGAGATGTCCAAGACACTATGCTGAAAACGAACTTTACAACTTTGTGATGGGGGAGGGGGGGAGGGAGGAGTTGGGGTAGTGGGGAGGAAGGGATTGAAGGGGAAAAACAAAAGGAGGGGGTATCAAAGCTCCATAAAAAATGGATTCAATACCTTGCTCATGTAACTGTAACCCCTCTGTGCAGTATCTTTACAATAAAAATCTATATTAAAAAATAAAAATTAGCCAGGCACTGGTGGCTCACACCTGTAATCCTAGCTAATCAGGAGGCTGAGATCTGAGGATCATGGTTCAAAGCCAGCCTGGGCAGAAAAGTCCAAGAGACTCTGATCTCCAATAAACCACTAGAAAACCGGAAGTGGCGCTTGTGGCTCAAGTGGTAGAGCACTTGCCTTGAGCCGAAGAGCTGAGCGACAGCGCCCAGGCCCAGAGTTCAAGCCCCACGAGTGACCAAATTAATTAATTAATTAATTAACATTAAAATATTAACAAAATGAACAAAGTATACTGAGAATTGAATTAGACATTAGAGCAAAAAACATTTAATATCAAAATGTGAAAGGTGACCAAAGCTATTCTGACAAGAAAATTTGATTTAAAATAAAAGAATTAAGCAATCAATCTCAACAATCTAAAAATGACAAAAAAAACACAAGAAATGAAGAAAGGTAAATATAAGAATAATTCATCTTTGTGATTTGAAAAAAGTAAAGACATTCCTTTAAAGATTGACTCATATAACATAAATCAACTTTTGAAAAGTATGTTTAAAACAAATGAGCCAAGTAAAGTAGCATATATCTATAGTGCCAGCATGCAGGAGGCTGAGCCAGGGGAATCAGAATTTGAGGCCAGTCTGTGCTGCTCTTAAGATCTAGGAAGGAAGGAAGAAAGGAAGTTATAAAGGAAGGAAGGAAGGGAAAATGAGGCCCAGATTTTAAGACTAAGAAATGTAAAGCGGAACCTATTAATACAAAGTACTAAAATTGGCAAAAAAAAAAAAGCATAGGAAAACCTATTGACAAAAAATACAAATAGACATTTTAACTGTAAATAGATGACTTGTCCTCCACTAGCCCCTACAAAAAAATCTAAATAAATATTGAAACTCTAAGTATATATCTTAAAAAAGCAACTTGAAATAGGAAATTTCTATCTTCAGATGACTATGAATACAAAATATTTAAATAAAACGACACATTAAAATGTAACAGCATAATCAAGATTTATCTGGAGAATGCAAAAATGTCCAAACAGATTTTTCAATGCAATCTACCTCATCCATACATTAATAGATTTAGTTCATCAAACTTAAAAGTCATAAGACTAGAATATGACATCAAATATTTTAAAAAGCAAAATAAAATGTTGTAAATTTATAAATGACAAAAGATTAGAGACCTGAATCAATATGAAGTTCTTCTAGAGAAACAAAACAACAAAAATGCCAGACTAACCACCAACAGATATAAAGGAAATATAGGGGCTGGGAAGGTGGCTCAGTGGTAGAGCGCTTGCCTTGCATGCATGAGGCCCTGGGTTCGATTCTTCAGCACCACATAAGCAGAAAAAGCCAGAAGTGGCACTGTGTCTCAAGTGGTAGAGCACTAGCCTTGAGCTGAAGAGCTGAGGGACAGTGCCCAGGCCCAGAGTTCAGGCCCTGTGACCGGCAAAAAAAAAAAAAGAAAAGGAAATATAATTTACTAATAAATATATTTAAAGATGTTCAGCATTATTTGTTTTCAAGTGTTTGAATTGATAAAAAAATAAAAATGATAAAATCAAGTATACAAAAAGGTGTTAGAAAATGGGCACATCCATATGAACATTCATTGTATATAATCTCTGTTAAAATATAAATATTTGTAACAGGTAGCCCAGAATTTCTACTTTGAATTATCTGTCTTTTGAGCCATTTTCCTAGGTGCAAAACGAAGCTGTAAATTTGGTTTGCATTGCACCATTTCTTTCCTTTTTGGGGGGGGGGTCTGGTCATGGCGCCTGAACTCTGGGCCTGGGCACTGTCCCTCAGCTCTTCAGCTCAAGGCTAACACTCCACCACTTGAGCCACAGCGCCTCTTCTGGCTTTTTTCTTTTTGCTTATGTGATGCTGAAGAATCGAACCCAGGGCCTCATGCATGCAAGGCAAGCGCTCTACCACTGAGCCACCTTCTCAGCCCTGCACCATTTATTTCTAATAGGACAGACCTGGAGATAAATTAAATGTCTGTGTTTAGAAGGGCTGAAAGATGACCTGTGGTCCAGGATATAATATATAGTAAAGCACTTCTATAAAAGAAGAAAACAAAGGAGGAGGCTGCAATGCTTGGTAAGAAATGTATCCTGCCCATGTAATTGTAACCCCTCTGTACAGTATGTTCACAAATAAAATAAAATAAAAAAATGAAAAAAGAAGAAAAGCCAACATTATGTTTTCTTAGTAACTTTTGCTTTTCACAAATGCTTAGAACAATATCTAGAGGTGTCCATGTTAACTTGATGGGAATTATTTTCTCGGCAAAGTCCTGAAATGTAGAAATATTATTAAAAGTGCATTGACCTTTTTTTGGCAATATTTAAATTTTAAATGAAAGAGATGTGTAACTAGATAAACTCAAGTAGGTAAATGGCCATTGAGGAAAATAAATAGCACAGGGAAAAGTTGACTAATCTATTTTACAATTTTCACAAAGAACTAACAAATGGGAAAAATGTAACAAGGGGTTAGAGGTAAAACAGCTGTCTGCTTTGACAGCTATGAGAAAGAAGGTGTTTCTTTTACCAGTTCAGTTGGAATCCCACAGAAACAAGGCAATTGTAATTTATCTGTATTTTAGTAAAACAAAATGTTTCCAAAATATATCAAAGGATAAGTTATTTCATTTGGAAATAGTTAACTGAAAAAAGCATAATTAGGTTGCAAATTAAAGTGTTTAAACCATGGTATTTTTGTGTTACTACCTGAGATAAACGCCATATCCAAATATTCTTTTTTTTTTTTTTTTTAAACTAGGGCTGAGAACCGAACCCACGGCCTTGCGCGCCCCAGGCGGGCGCGCTTCCGCTGGGCTAAACCCCCAGCCCCTCCAAATATTCTTCTTCGTAGCTCAAATGCATAATCTCAATCTGTAGTCTATATTATTTTAAGTATGTTGGTTTGTAAGTAAATTCTAGGAATTTCTATTTGTAAATATACCCAATGTCAGCTCATGTGGTATTCAAAATTAATATTAGTCCAAGATTGGAATGGCCTTAAGAAAACATTGTTTCTGAAAGTGAACACATGGGCTCATTCTGTTGATATTTTAGGACAACATGCCGCTATTTTCTAAAGCTGTGGTTGATAATTTTATATATGTTTAAATCTTCCAGGAATCCTATTTTTGATCTCTTGGTTTTATTCAGAAATAAAGAGAAATAGAATGGAAAATTAAAAAATTGGATCTGGATTCTTATATCTTAAAGTTTATTAAAACTAATGCTAGAAAACACTAAGATACTGTTGGGTTTAGTGAGAGTCTTCTTCTTCTTTTCTTTTCTTTTTTTTTTGAGTCATGAGGTCTGAACTCTGGACCTGGGCACTGTCCCTCGGCCCTTCAGCTCAAGGCTAGCACTCTACCACTTGAGCCACAGCACCACTTCTGGCTTTTTCTGCTTATGCGGTGCTGAGCAATCGAACCCAGGGCTTCATGCATGCAAGGCAAGCACTCTACCACTGAGCCACCTTCCCAGCCTGAGAATCTTCTTAAATATCACTGATAGAAGAGTGATTTGATAATATGGATTGAGAATACTTTAACAAGTATTCTATTTATTTATCATACTGAATTGGTATCTAAGGATTTCTCCTTGCAAAATAACAACTGGAGAAAATATCTTAGATGTTGGGGGGTAGACCCTTGTCTAATATTGGGAACCAAATAGAAGTCCAGCAATAGGATACTTTTAATTGAACTATAGTGATACATTTGTAGTATTGAATATTTATTACTTATTTAATGAGATGTTTTGAAGATTAATTCATGGAAGATATTTATATTGGGTGAAAACATGAGATGCAGAATTGTATTTATAATAATGAATATATCTGCATCTGACACACACATAATATCCATATTTTTATTTATACCTTATATCAGTTCTTGAAAGAGAAGAAATAATCGCTAAATGATTCTTGAGATGAATGTAACATAGATATCCTCTAGGTATGGTAAAAGAGAAAAGTCCCATTATTGTGTAAAGAAAAAACCAAAGAGCCTTTAATTTCTCATCTCTGGTTCCTAATTCAGTTTAAATTAGCATATTATTACATAGGTAGATATGGACAGAATCTCATGGTCAAAGTATTGGCACTTGCTGGGCCTTTGTTTTCAATACCTGCTCATTCAAGTATGGAAATGAAGAAAACACATAAGCTCTGAAACCTGAGCTTTCCAACTCCCAGTAGAAAGTGTTTCTGAGGTCCGCAACTTTTGCATTGCTTGTCAAAGCAGATTGTAACCAATAGCTCCTAAATAAATCTGAGAGGAATAGTTTGGACAAAGGGAGAAGAAGAAAATGTGATGATGATAGCTACTATCAACATTCATATCATTTGAGGTCCAAATACATATCATTTAGATCCCAAAGGACATGAACAGACACAGTCTTCTCTGTGGTGATCTTATCATCACTTGGGCCCAGCTGGGCCCAGCAGGACCTGAAGCATGCCCACACGTTCTCCTGCTACCAGGTTACCTCCCACTAATCATGGGTCTATCAGAGCAAGGATAATCACTTTCTGTCCAGACAATTACTGCCACAGTCAGGACTTTATCTTTTATTATTTTTTAAAGTAGTGATACAAAAAGGTTTCAATTCAATACATCAGTTTGTGAGTTTGTGAGCATCTTATTATCTTTTACTGATTCAACTACTCAGGGAAATAAGGTGTAGGAATATTAGAAATCAAAACATTCTTCTGACCATGTTGTTCTATTTTATTCTGATCTTTTAAACTGAACATGCTGAACTTGGCCTTAGTATAGCCTCTGAGATTTTGCTTCCAATCTGAATCTGTTGTCTTCTTAATAAAGACCTTCAATTCACACAGGTTAGAATAGTACAAACACAATTTTAAAAAATAGACTTTTTCAGGGATAGCTGATAAATGGCATACAATTAGATTTTTTTCTTTTTGTTATTCCAGTATTTTAACTATGAGAAGTATTGCTTTTATCCTAATAGAAAAGAATGTTACAAAATAACCACATGAATCTTGTATTGTGTTTGACCTTTTCCTAAGCTATTTTAACTATGTTTGAACCGAATCAGGAATTTTATGAGATGAACAAAAAAGTACCTGTTAAAGTGAGCAAAAAGCAAAAGCAAACAAATCAAATATATCGAAACCCAATCCTGTTCGTAATTTACTTTATGGATGATACTTCTTTTGCTCTGTTTTTCTTAACACAGTGTCCCCACTTTCTGTGCCATGGCCTAGGAGAGTCTGCATGGTAAGGTCTCTGATTCTGCCTACACATTCCAATTACCCATTTCCTCTTGCTTGCTAAGTTCCTCCACTAGAGTCTCCCTTCTCATCTGTGCACAGACCACTACTGCTTACACTCCATGGCCTCTCTATCTGCAGTTCTTACTGTCTGGAATGATATTTCCTCACCTGCTTAGCTGCCCATGGTCTTTCAGGTTTCTGCTTAAATTGTTCCTGATGGCCCTAACTTGGAGTTGAGAGAGTGTAAAGTCAGCCTTCTAGCCTTGCAGTCTAGTAGGCCATGTCACCTTGTTCATTGCTTCCATGGCAACTACCATAATGCTGTAATTATTTACTTGTTCGTTTTCTGTCTCCTTACACCAGTTGGAAGCCCCATACATAGGATGGGGATTTGGGTGACTTTCTAGAAACCTGCCTAGTACAATGAGTAAATAATTACATATTAGTTTTAAAATTGGTATTTTCAATTACAATCAGATATCAATGTACATTCTCACCCATTGCTCTGTTTTTGAAGTGATTAATTCATATTCCACCTGGAAGGTAAACTTTCGTCAATCAACAATACTTGTAATTTTATATAAAAAAAAGTGAAAATAAGCTTGGTTGTGTTGTTTTCATGTGATTTTATATTTCTGCATGTCATAATATTTCAAATTCCTACTGGAATGGAACGGAAAGCATTGAAGTATTATGAGGAAAGCTATTTTTGTACAATGTCCAATCTGATTTTTGCAAACTATGTATGTTTGGAAAGATTGGGGAGAATCTGAAAAAGGTTTTAGATTCTATTGCCATAAATATCTTAGAACTGGCTTCGAACATTGATCCCTCAAAACTACTAGATAGTTCTGCTTTATCCACTATATAAAATGTATTGCATATACTTATTTCAAATTTATTTTGCATTTTTTTATTTTAAAGCAAATGGGGCCAAGTAGTAATAAAAGTAAACCATTGTGTGCTTACTGAATGCTTCATGTGTATCAATTAATCTAATCTCTGTACAATCCTTCTTAGATTGCTTCGATAATTCTTATTTTACAGGAAAGAAAGCTAAGACACAGAAGTCTCCACTGCAAGCCATCTATGCTTCCTTGGGTAAGTTTGCTGCTTAAATTTAAGATTTTGTTTTCTCTTCTTTAGGGTGATTATTGACGTGATATCAGAAACTTAATCTACAATGTGACAATGTTGAAAGGTAAGGCAATTATGTGATGATGTC
The DNA here is from genome assembly GCF_000151885.1 of Dipodomys ordii. Classification (NCBI taxonomy): domain Eukaryota; kingdom Metazoa; phylum Chordata; class Mammalia; order Rodentia; family Heteromyidae; genus Dipodomys; species Dipodomys ordii. The sequence continues at coordinate 4,772,799 of NW_012267288.1, forward strand.
ATGAGGCCTCTGTCTACATGAATGGATTAATGTTGTTATTAAGGCAGCGAGTTCTTTATAGAAGGGAGTCTGGCCCTCACTTGCTCTGTGTCACCATAGTATGCCTTTCAACATGCTGTGATATAACATTTTCTTCTTTTTTTTTTTCAGGTGTGGGGCTTGATCTCTGGGCCTGGACGCTGTCCCTCAGCTCTTCAGTTCAAGGCTAGTGTTCTACCACTTGAGCCACAACAACACTTCTGACTTTCTGAGTGGTTTATTGGAGATAGAGGCTCACAGACTTTCCAGTGTGGGCTGGCTTTGAACCACAATCCTCAGATCTCAGCCTCCTGAATAACTAGTATTACAGGCATTAGCCACCAGCACCTGGCTGATGTAACATTTTCTAGACCTCTCAGCTCGTGGAACTAATTTTCATTTTAACTGTTCTAAGCTATGATATTCTGTTAAGAGCAGCCATAAATGGACAAAGACCACCAGGGTCATCTGACTAGTACTAGCCAGAATTTGAATACAGGGTGCCTTATTAGACTTCATTTAATTCTTTTTTCTTTAATGCTCCCCTAAAATATCTATAATAAATAAGGAATAGTAGAAAAGCTAAGGCTATTATTTATACAAATTCATTTACAATAGAAGTGGAAGAACAATATAGTTTGACTCAGAAGTCTTCAGATAATAAGTTTAGTTATTCCTGAGTGTGCTAAAATATAGCTTGTTTCTTCCATCTTTTGATGGAAATTATAAATCATCAGTTGTTAAGTATTTGTGAGCATTAACTGATTTAATGGTTGACGTATAATTCTAGAAATCTTAAAGAGCTATGTGAGTGCTCATGTTCTGAATAGAGGTGGCCTGTTTACAGACCTGTTTAATCCCTCTAAAAATAAGAGGATATATAAACTTGTTTGGGCCAATCATGTACATCAAATATTCAGTATTGATGGCCACAAGTAAGGTACATGATTCTCCTAAAATATTCAACTTAACAAATGTTATCAAATGTCTTCAGGAACTGTAGAATGTAGCCAAATGAAAAGCTATGGTCATTTTGCTCACACATCTTAGTAAAGAAGATAGAACACACATCACCAAAATTATAGCAGAAGGTGATGATATGTGTTGTGAAGGGGAAAAGAATGAGCTATGAATTCAGAAGAAAAGGGTGAATTTTTGAATAGAGGACTTCAGGAAAGAAGAATTTCAACTTTTGACTTATGGATATTAGAAGAGAACAGGAGTAACGTCTACAAAGAAATTAAATTCCATCTGATTAATTTTCAGCCTTGCATTGGACAAGTTCTCCTTTCCACAAACTATGCTAATTGGAAAATCAAAGAAAAGAAAAAAGTCTCTGAACTCAGAGGAAATAATCTAATTCTCACTCTCCAGCAATACTTTGCCAAAATATACATACAATTAAAAGTATGCTCCACAATGCTATTTAAAAGAGTAAGTAGTATAAAGTTCTATATGAATATTGATGAAGCTTTAATTCTTCCCGGAGAAGTAGAGGATGAGACAGGTAATATCTATATATCTATCCCTACTTATACCTATATATCTATATACAGAAATAGGGAGATAGCAAAATCTTAAATGAAATGTACATCATTTCTAAGTTAATGGAGGAGAAAAGTAAGGTCGTTCAAGTAAAAGAAACAATTTGATCGTAGACTTTTCATGTATTTTCTTGCCTTGTTTAAAAAAAATCATGAAATTAGAAGTGTTTGTGGGTGGAAGGATAATTTTTCTTGTAAAATGTAAATAAACTCTCCTGAGATTTCAACTATTAAAAAATGGCTTGGCTTGGTAAAACTTCCTTCTCCTTTGTTCTTTATCTCAGAGTAACAGAACTGATTCAGCTATGCTTGACAATCTTTTTATTCCTAGATAATGTCCCAGGAGCTTGAGACTCAGAGGTAGTGATGCATTTAAGAGAGGAGTTACATGTTTAAAGTGATGGAAGGTGATAACAGAGGAAAACAATAGAAGTATTTGAAAACTTGCATTATCAAAATGGTCAGTGGAAAAGCAGGCAGAATAGCATACCTCATTTTTATCATCTCTCATATTACTTGAAAACACATTTGAAATAACATATAATTCCAATCATACATCTTTTGGTATACAACTTGAAAAGCAAAAAGACGCATGAGAACAAAAAAAATGCAATTAACATGCCTACAAAATTTAAAGTTTTGTAATAAGTTTTAAACATCATTTGAGCCTGAGGACTCTAGACGCATCAAACATTGATGCTGTGAAAGAAAAAGAGAGAGAGAAGACAGACAGACAGACAGAAGACAGACAGACAGAGACAGACAGAGACAGAGACAGAGACAGAGTGGACAGACAGGGAGACAGAGAGAGGAAGTATGAGGAGGAGGAGGAAGAGATGGAGGAAGAAGAGGAGGAAGAAAAGGAGGAGAGAGAGAGAGAAAGAGAGAGAGAGATATCTGGGTTATAGATGAAGGAAGTTGATGGTATCCATTAACCTCCTTGATGGGCAATGTCAACATTCAGAAAATATATGTCACCAAGGAACTCAGAAGGATACAAACAGTAGAAAAATACTTGCAATTCTTCCTATAGAATGCAGTTTTACCCTAATCCTGAACCTTCCCTAATCCTAATACTAAACATAACCCTAACTAGAATCATGGTAATAGTAGCTGGATACTAAAACTAACACAAACACCCTCATTTTCATGCATCCTGACTTGCATCTTACAAGTACAAGAAATGCAAAGGATGAATGAATACCAGAATATTTCCCTATGAGGATTCAGGGTGAATTAGAGATAAAAGGTAGAATGTTGGTTACAGCTAGGATTAGATTTAGGGTTAGAAATAGGTTAGGTTTGAGGTCAAAGCAAAACTGAATTTAGGAACTGGAAGTCCAATACAAGTAAGAATATAAAAAAACAGTAGAACAATAAGTGTTCAAGACAAGTTTGAATAAATATGTCATAGATATGGATGAAATATACAGAGGCCATAAATATGTATTAGTGTTGGAATAATCAAGTAATCTTGACTAGATTGAATTTAAGTAAGTGGTGCCAGTGCAGTTCATATAATGAAAATGGTATGAATGAAGACACAAAAGCTCAGCTCACAGGAAGGTAGGCAGAGGTGAGAAAGGCAATAGTGGGAAATAACTTCACACAGTAAACACACATTAGCATATGCATGAAAGAGTCCAGGATTTCAGTGTCATTCATACAAGTTTTGAATAGATGAGTATACTACACCAGACTCCATGCTAGGACAAGGCTTCTCTGTTTATAAGCAACTGTAGGTCAAATGCTTAGGTACAGAAGCACAGATATTAAAACTCATCAGTAAACACTTATTAAACATATTCTATGAGCAAAGCACCTGGTAGGTGCTACAAACATGCTGATAAAGAATGGACAGTCCTCAAGAAGCCATTGAATCACTAAAGAGTTTTCATTGCAATGATGGCCTGAAAACAATTTCTTTTTAGGGAAAGTTGTTTTTCTCTCTGTAGGTAGAATAGAGATAAAGGACCATCTCAGCTGGAAAGAGAAAGTAGCAAAACTTAAAATAAGGTAGTTTCCACAGGAATGGAAATAAAGGGAAATGGAGATATATGAATGGAAATTAGTGGAAAAAAATAGGAGAAACTGAGTACCTGATGTCCCTAAGTCTGTTTGTCTATTTGTGTGTGCATGTATATGTCTGTCTGTCAATGTATGTTTGTGTGTTTCAGTTGTGAATCCTTTTACTTACCTTTTCAGCTGTCTGAATTTTTTTTGTGACTACCATTGAGGTATATAGAGAACACCTTTCCTGATACAAGAAGAATTTAGTGTAACTGTGGCAAAGCCCTAAATCATCTTGCTGGAGATGTCAGTTTCTTTGTAGGAAAGGGACTTCCCCATTACTGATGCCTTGAGCACAGACTTGTTCCTTCCCAAATGTGACATCTAAATTAAAAAAAAAAAAAAGCACAGGGGATGTTCTCATGCCAATCTTAGAGTCTGATGGAACATTGGCATGTTTCTTAAATGATTGAGCAAACTGACCACAGCTCTTATGTTTGCTCAAGTGTTCATTTGGACCCAGCAAACATTGCACAAATAAAAAACAATCAGTAAATTATTTCTAAGGTTTGGAAACAGAAATCCTCAGATGATTCACCGATGATTCAGATTTCTGTGTATCTCTTCTACTCTACTTGTTGCCAAGGGAACTCAGGGCTGACTTCCTACCACAACACAACTATAAAAAGTACCAGCAAAAGCCACAGGATAGTAACTTCTCTACATTTTTTATTAAAAAGGTCTAACAGACAAAATGTCAGTTACACAAAAGAGATTTACTTTTTATCTCTGAAGGTCATATGTACCAGTCTCATGAAATACCGAGAAGCCACATTATTCTATTTATCTTTTAAATTGCGTTAACCCTGTTACTCTTTCCATGCAGAGCATTTTATATAAAGTGCCTAAATCACCATAAGAAATTGCATGTTTTTTTCTTTTTTGTAAAACTGTGCTTTTGCAGTGATAGTGGTGGCCTGTGAAACCAGTGTTAACCCTGATCCAGGGTAAAAGTCCTCAGCCCTGGGACCAATCTTTCACTCCCACTGGGTCATTATAGCAGGTGATAGGGAAAAGGAGAGACATTGGATCATGGGCACTTACATTCTTGGAACCAGTCTATGGAATGTATATGTGTATGTATATGTGTGTGAGAGAGAGTGAGAGAGACAGACAGACAGACAGACAGAGACATACACAGAGACAGAAACAGAGCCAGAATATGAGGGCTTCAACTCAAGGCCTTTATCTCTTGCTTAGGTTTTATTTTTAAGCTTATGCTTGACCATTTGAGCCATACCACATTTCCAGAATTTTGCCAGTTAGAGATAAGAGTCTCGTGAATTTGTCTTCCCAAGATCGCTCTAATCTGTGATGCTTAAAATCTCAAAACTCCTTAGTAGCTAAGATTATAGAGGTAAACCATTAGTGCTTGTCTTAAAAAGTTTTTGGGTTTTTTTTAAGTCACCTTCATCAAGCAACCTAAAAATATGATTCTATCTATAGTCATGAATGAATATATTCTATTAATAAATGTCCAGGTGTTTTTATTCATAGCCCTTTATGCTTTGGGTTCAATTCTCACCCAAGAACAGAGAATGTAGACTGTCAGTAGAGGCTAGAATAGAAGCTAACAGCAGTGTACGTGCTCTATGTTCACAGGAGGTATTAGGCACTTCCTTCCACTCAACAAGGACAGGTAGGAAGAAACAATTGAAAACAATGTGGTCATCCTTTTTTTCTTTTGCCTGTGATTCTCACCAGAAAATTTATTTTTTTAAAAAAGGAAGTTTCTCTGCTAAGATGGCATATTTTCTCTTCATAATTTCATAGAGGGAAGCTCTCAGTTAAGCTTAAATTTATATATCATTAGAATGTGTCTATTCTTTAAAAGAGCAATATCAAATATGGGTTTATAAATTTAAAGTTGTTCTTCAATAAGAAAGTATTCAGTGTTACATGCAATAAACAACGACTTGTATAAAAGGTAAATCTAATAATTTTATATCTTCCCACCTTAAATTTATCATTGTTTCCTGTTTCTTAGAGCATAAAATGAAAACTGCTTATCATAGGGTACAAAACCTCTCATGACGTGTGTGTGTGTGTGTGTGTGTGTGTGTGTGTGTGTGTGTGTGCTGGTAGTGGGGCTTGAACTAAGAGCCTCATATTTATTTATTTATTTATTTATTTTTGGGTCCGGTCATGGGACCTGAACTCTGGCCTGGGCACTGTCCCTCAGCTCTTCAGCTCAAGGCTAGCACTCTACCACTTGAGCCACAGCGCCACTTCCGGTTTTTTTCTGCTTATGTGGTGCTGAGGAATCGAACCCAGGGCCTCCAGCATGCACTCTACCACTCTACCACTGAGCCACCTTCCCAGCCCGAGCCTCATATTTTTGCTTAGCATTTTCCACTCAAGGCCTAGCACTCTACTGCTTGGGCCATTCCTAGGCTAGATACTTTTAGTTCTTAACTCATTGCTAATCTATTCATTATTAACCTATTGATCTCTATAACTTGCCCATGGACCTTGCTAAACCTGGAATGTGTTCCCTGTCTTTTTCTTGATAGACTCCTATTCATCCTCAGCATTAAATTTAAATATTGAGCATTCTGTTGAGTCTTCTTAGATTTAACTACCAAAGTATGCAGGGAATCTAGATTTATCTATATTTATAATGTAATATTGCAGTCCTTTATAATATGTTTTAACTATTTGTTCATCTAGACTTTACATCAACAACTTGGACTTTACCTGGGAAAAGCAGTTTTAACAGTGGGTAACAGTTCCTGGAGCTGAAGCAGTATTCATACCACTAAACTGAGAGATGTCAAGACATGGTGAGAAAGCTAGCAAAAGTAGCACAACTGAGCTAAATGCAAGAATATGTTAAGGAAATGAAGGAAAATAGTCAGGTTCTGGAGATTCATGCCTGAGGCTGAGATCTGAGGATCATGTTTCAAAGCTAGCCCAGGCAGGAAAGTCCATAAGCCCCTTATCTCCAATTAACCACCAGAAAACCAGAAGTGATGCTGTGGTTCAAGTGACAGAGCGCTAGCCCTGAGTTGAAGAGCTGAGGGACAGCACCCAAGAAAGTCCATGAGACTCTTATCTCTAATTAACCACTAGAAAACCAGAAGTGACACAGTGGCTCAAGTGACAGAGCACTAGCCTTGAGTTGAAGAGCTGAGGGACAGCACCCAAGACCAGACTTAAGTTTTAAAAAAAATTTTAAAAACCTTATAATTTAGGTGGGGGGGGAGGGTTAGGGGGAGGTATAGCTGAGGTGGGAGGGAAGGGATGGTAGGGGAAAAACAAAGGAGGGGGTAACAATGCTAGGTAGGAAATGGCCTCATTACCTTGCTCATGTAACTGTAACTCCTCTGCACAGTATCTTTACAATAAAAATGTATATTAAAAAATCAAAAAAGAAAAGAAAATGAAGAAATAAACAGGCTGGGATGCAACTGCGGGGGAGGAGTTTTAGCAAATAGCTGGAATACTAGTAGTTCTTGAGTAGGGTGTGGATAGGTAATCTGGGTAGAAAGTGCTTTGTAAAAATGGTAACCATTTGTGTGAAAATGTTCCTCAAAACAAAAAGAAAAAAAAGCAAAGAATTTATCTGTGCCAAGATTTCTTGGTTCTCAGTGGGGTATTCATTTGACAGAAGAATCCTGGACCAACTCTAAGTAGCTGAGGTTTCCACAAAGCTGGGGCCTTCAACAGTCCAGGTATGAGTGAGAGATGAAAGACAAATGGCAAGAAAGGCATCAGGAAATTTGATTCTGCTGACCTGTCCAGTCCACCAAATACTGGGAAATGGACATCTGTCCTCCATCTGTCTATCTCTCTATTGGAAGTTGGCATCTGGATGTTCCTGCATCTGGATGATTTCTGGCCAACATCCCTGCGCATCTGGAAATCAGGCATCTCAAGATCTCCCAACGGGATGGTAAAAAATTTGGACTAGCTTCCCTCTTGGAACAAGGGGTCATGCTTTCACTTTCCCAGCCATCAATGTCTCTTGATCACCTTCCCACCACACCGCAGTGACAGTAGGGAACCAGAGAAGTGCCTTTCCCATCCACCGTTGGCTCCAGTAAGGACTGAGCAGTAAAGCCAATAGCATCAGAAAAATGCAGTCAACCAGATTAATATTGCATAGCTCAGACCATGAAAGCTCAGAGGAGCTAAGACCAACAAAAATGGGCCAGAACTGAAAAAGTATAATGTAAATAGAGAAACTCCTACTTACACAGAAGCTATAAATAGGATCAAAGGTTTCCTAAAATCATAGTTAAACTACCTAAAAACTTGCCCTTTAAGAAAACACAATAGGATTTTCACAATAAAAAAAAGAAAACACAATAGGAATGAAAAAGGATGATCAATTGTGTCAGTAAAATAAACTAAGTTTGGGCCTATCTGACAAGAATTTTAAAGCAGCTGTCAAATATCCATGACACATCCTTTTGAAACAAATTAAAACTAGGAAAATCTTAGCTCAAAAATAAAAGTTATAAGAAAAACTTGGGCTAGATTGTATGGTGCTATTTGCAGGCGAACATCCATGACTCTGATATTGTTTTAACTCTTCATACTTAACAGACTTGGTAAAAACAAGTTGGAGGGGCTGGGAAGGTGGCTCGGTGGTAGAGCACTTGCCTTGCATGCTCGAGGTCCTGGGTTCAATTCCTCAGCACCACATAAGCAAAAAGAAAAAAGCCGGAAGTGGCGCTGTGACTCTAATGGTAGAGCGCTAGCCTTGAGCTGAAGAGCTGAGGAACAGCGCCCAGGCCCAGAGTTCAGGCCCCACAACCGGACCCCCCCCAAAAAAAAACAAACTGGAATGGCCTTTGGGACAAATAACAAAAGAGAGAGTGGCTCTTATGTTTCCTTAGCTAGCACCAGTATTTTATTCTTCTCTTTTTTTGCCATAAACTGAAGTCTTAAGGGAGGATATAGGCTTCATCAGCCTCTGAGCATGATGATAGTATTCTAAAAATTAACAAAAACATTAATCTCTGCCTATTTTAGGGTAGCTAGGCTACTCCAGAATAATATGACTTATTATCGCCAATATTACTACCTACAAGACTGGGGTATGGAGTGATCTCTCCTTTTATGAAAAGCTCCTGGCTATATTATCTTGGAGTCTACCTTGAGCTCACCTATGCTGACTGAATGGAAATGAAAGCAGCAGCTGATGATCAAGACTGCCAGAAACACTAACCAAATGGACCAACTCTGAGGCCAAGTGGATCTTATTCTTAAAATATTGTGAATTCACATCTGTTAGGTAGCAAGCATATAAAACCAACAGACAGACACTCAAGAATGGCCAAAGGCATCCTGCCCAGAAAGAGCCACAGGATAAGAACTTTTCAACTATACAAAGTGTTACAACTAACCATGGGAGAATGAGAGAGCATGTTAGTGAGTGGTCATGCTGATGATAAGGAACATGCTGAGGGAATTTGAAACAAAATTTGAAAGGAAGAAGGAAACTGTTGTGGGGTTTTTTGTTTTTAATTTTTTTATTGTGAAAATACTCTACAGAGGGTTACAATTACACGGGCAAGATCATGAGTACATTTCTTTTTTTGGGGGGGTCCTTTTTTAATTTAATTTTATTTTATTTGTGAACATACTGTACAGAGGGGTTACAATTGCATGGGCAGGATAATGCGTACATTTCTTACCAAG
>NW_012267288.1:4783184-4909162 GCF_000151885.1 Dipodomys ordii
ACACAATGGAATTCTATGCCTCCATCAGAAAGAATGACATTGCCCCATTTGTTAGGTAATGGAAAAACTTGGAAAAAATTATATTAAGTGAAGTACATTTCTTATCAAGCATTGTAGCCTCCTCCTTTGTTTCTTCTTCCCATCCCATCCTTTCCCCCTCCCCGTCCTCTCCCCCCAACCCTCCCCCCCACCAAAGTTGTAAAGTTCTTTTTCGACATAACAACTTGTACCTCTCATTGTTGCAATGGTTCCACCTGTATCCCTATTTAAACGATTTGTTTTTTTCCCTTCCCCTCCACAATGTAAAATAAGACATTTCTTTTCTTTGAAACAATTTATATTGAAAAATGTCAGAGACTATATTTAAATTTATGCTTGTAATAGAGCTTTCTAAATTTTCATTTCAGTTGGAACCATGTAAGCTGTCTTGCTTGATTAAGCTCTGTGTGAAGAAATTTACCTATTGTTTCATAAACAACGATACCCTCTATTCTCACCAAGCATTACGAGAGTTTCCTAGGACAGATACTCTGAGGTTTTCATTTAGAGATTATTTTAAATGAGTCAATTGTACTCAGGCTAGTATACCCTGAGCTACCAATAAAAAGTAGAATAGACTAATTTTCCCTTATTTGTTCATGTTTCTAATACCTTTATTTCCCCTCTAGTCAGCTTACTAGTTGCTAAAGAATATCAATCACCAGATGTTATTTCATTTAAGTTTCCCTGCTTCAAAGGAAACTTGACTTATAGCATAATTTCAAAATGACTCAAGATTTATTTCTGATGTTTCAATATATTTTTGTGAAATATATGATCTTGGATATTTTAGATACTACTTTTTATCACTAAATATTTCTTCTATGACATCTCACTTAATTAAAATTAATCAAAAATTATTGCAATGAGTAATTTGTATAGTCCTAAATACACAAGGATGCTAATGGTCTAAAATGGTTTTAAATTGTATGTACATAATTATTTACAAGTCTACTCCAAAATAACACTTATCTTCAGTGTGAACAGTTAGGATTATCTAAATGAAAAGAGAGAAAGCTTTGTGCTCTTACAGAACTCATTTCAAATCCTTACTTCTTCGACTGGCTGCATAACACTAAATTATTTGAAATCCCTATATCTCTTTGGTGTTTTTTGAAATAATTAGATGCAAAATATACAAGAACACATTGAACATAACTGTTGATTAAATTGGAGCTATTACTGTTATTAGTTTTCACAAAAACAACTCTGTTTTCACAGCTACTTGTTGAAGTTCTGTGGGAATTTCCAGAATCATTTATTCTCACCTATATTTATTTATTTTCATACAAGTATTATGGAGACATGAAAAAATGGAAGGACATGAATAAATCATACTCATACTATGTAAAATGAATATGTTAAACAGAAGAAACTTTGTGAGGTTTTCTTAGTTACTTTTTGGTATTTCTAATTTCACTGCAGTACAATGAGATATTTGGATTCTTGGAATGTGTTGAAACTTTCTCTAGGCTTATCATTTAGGTTTGTGTATGTGTTACACACATTAGCTTCAGTTCCCAAGAAAATAAGGTGTTCCTTGGGAATTACCATTAAATTCATTGAGAAGTTTTGAACTAAGAACCTTAAGAAGTTTCTGGAGCAATTACCACAAAGAAAAGCAGAGTGGCGGGGGTAACCTAGTGTGTTCTACTGGCTGCTATTCCCGCCGGTCAGCTACCTCCTTCTGTACTGATGGCACTGCATTGACAGCAGGTAGCTTTTAGGGCTTGGTGATTCTCTCTCACAAATGGAGAGAGGAAAGAATGCAGCAGCTCTACTCTAGCCTGTTTGCCACAGTGGTGCCTCAGTCTCTCCATCCTCAAGTTGTCTGTCACCTTCTCACCCAGAAACTTCTGGTCTTCCTCCCCCCAGCCCCCCCCCCCCCAGTTTCCATGTCACTTCAATGGAACCTTTCTTCCTCCTTTCACTCTTAGACAGTTCCAGTCGTCACTGGAACCACAGGCTCATGCCACTGGCTCTAGCTTCCTTCCATTGAGATAGAACTTAGAAAACTTTTCTACCTGGTCTGCCTTGGAAACACAATACTCCAACCCTCCAACCTCCACATAGCTTTAGAGGGAAGGCATATGCCACTGTGCTCAGCTATAGATTGAAATGGGGACTCATGAACTTATTCCCCCAGGCTGGTTTTAAGCTGGGATCTGCCTATTCTCAGCCTCTCAAGTACCTAGGATGACAGATTGGTGAGGTCTTCAAAGCTAACATCGACAGGCTTGCACATTTCACAAATCTTAGGAATCACTAGCGCTAAGTGAGAAAAGAAATGATGCTTTGAAAATCGAATCTAAGTGATAAAGCTGAATGCATAAATATGACTATATTATATAGAGAGACATGCAGTTATACAGATCTTATTTTGCTATATTGAAACCATATCATCTATACTGTTTTAAAATCTATTATTTCATATGAGATAGTATGAGTCATCTTTTACAACTACAACAAACACATATTTGAGTGTAAATCTTGTATTTTAGTTGATCAAATTCCTGTTGGTGGAAATACTGAGTAAAAAGTTGAAGGATTATGAAACCTTCTGCCAAAACCCCTTTCAAAATTCTTATCAAATAACATTACCAACAATGTATACATTCATTGTTCCTTAGAAATATCTACATCCTTCAAAATACCATTTGCACAGTATCATGCAGAAGCTCTGTAGAAATAATTTCTTTGCTAATTACGATATTTGCAGATGTTATGATGATATTTTCAGAAACAAATAATGAAATGTGTATCTTCAAAAACTTATACATAAACATATGCTTATATATACATTATGTGTGTGTTTATGAGAAGCCAATTCATTAAAATCATGAACAACTTTACCAAAGCTCTCAGATGAAGCTGTTATTCAGTTTATCCCAGAGGATAAACTGGATAAATATTGAAAGCTACTTGCTTTCTGAAAGTGCTTTTATATTTGATTACCTAAGACATACAGATGCCCATGAATCATATCAGATTAACAGATGCAATACACTGAATGTCAAGCAAGAGAATTCAGAGGAGTGAAAAATGATCCTCAAGGCTAAAGTATAAGCACTGTTTTGGCAAATTTTACATTTTGTGTCAAAAACCTCATAAGAGCTTTGTAAAAAAAAAACTTTAAGAACAAGTTTTTTTTTTCTGGATGTATGAAGACTCTCATGATCATAGGGAACCATTTGTTCAAGTTATTTAGCGTCAGAACAGTTCAGATTCTTCCCTGATAGAATTATTTAGCTTTTTTTGTGCTTTTAATGTGTTGGTAAGAATGTAAGAATTCAGAAAATCCAGTACTATGTATCCTACATTTTGTCCCTTTGAATTTTCTTGGGTTAAAGATTGTGTGTCTGTGTAATTATACAGTATATAACCTTTACATATAAACTTTTCCCACCTCAAACAATTTTTGAAGGTTCATTCATGTGATATCTATGCTCTTTCTTCTTATAACCTACCACATAATACTACAATTTATTCATATATCACATTTTGTTTGTCCTTTATCAGTTGATAGTTGATTTTTTCCAGTGTTCAGCTATTATGAATTCTACTGCTAAGAATATTTGTGGGTATAGGTACATGTTTTTCATTTATCTTGAATCTACAGTTAAGAGTGAAATACTGTGTTATATAACTTGGTGTGTTTAACATTTAGTAGCCTTTCCAACTCTTTTTTTTCTTTTTCTTTTTTTTATTGTGAAAATACTGTACAGAGGGGTTACAATTACATGGGCAAGATCATGAGTACATTTCTTATCAAGCATTGTAGCCTCCTCCTTTGTTTCCCCTTCCCATCCCTTCTCATCCTCCCCCAACCCCCCTACCAAATCCTCCTCCTCCCTCCCCCCACCCAATCCTCCTCCCCTCCTCCCCCCCTTACCAAAGTTGAAAAGTTCGTTTTCGACATAACGACTTGAACATCTCATTGTTGCAATGGGTCCACCTGTATCCCTATTTAAACGATTTGTTTTTTCCCTTCCTCTCCACAAATTATACCGCCATCAAGCGCAGTGAAAGCAGGGGTTATACCGAGGGGAGGGACATACAAAGCAACAAAGAAATAATCTTATAAATGTGTTAGAAACAATCTCATGAAAGAAAAAAAATTGAATACATATCTGAGGGTTCATTTCCCTAACATCAACTTATCTGATCTTTTCTGCTTGACTCAGACATATACTAGTTATTGCAAATAAGAGAAACCATGGAACCTATGTTTCTTTGGGCCTGGCTTACTTCACTTAATATAATTTTTTCCAAGTCTTTCCATTTCCTAACAAATGGGGCAATGTCATTCTTTCTGATGGAGGCATCGAATTCCATTTTGTATATATACCACATTTTCTTGATCCATTCATCTACTGAGGGGAATCTGGGTTTCCAACTCTTTAGATGAGATTTTTCTCATTAGCACATATTAATGTATAAAGAGCTTTTATTGTGATATCCACACACTCTATCAATTTCCCTTACACTAAATCATTTAGTATGTATGTATGTGTGCATACATGTGCACACTCATGTACGCTAGTCCTGGGACTTGAACTTCAGGGCTTGGACCCTCTCCCTGAGCTTTTTTTTTTCTCGAGTAGTATTCTACCATTTGAGTCAAAGCTCCACTTAGGGTTTTTTGGTAGTTAATTGGAGATAAGGGCCTCACAATCTTTTCTGCCAGAGATGACTTCAAACTGTAATCCTTAAATCTCAACTAGTATTACAGGCTCCTTACCCTAATTCTTAAGATGATTTCAATAAGTTTTACTGTTTTATTTTCACATACATAAGCAAATAAGTTACTTTGAACATATTCATCCCATTTCACTCTACTCATTCTCTCTCCCTACTTGTATGTATCCACCCTCCTCCCTAACAGAACCACTTGACATTCTTACCAAGAGTTAGAGAGCATTAATTTCTGCACATGCTATTAGCACTTGTTATTATGGCTCTTTCTGATAGCAACCATCCTATAAGCATGAAGGGGCATCTCATTGTGGTTTTGATTTGCTTTTACATGAAAACTAATGATGTTAAGCACATGCTTGTTTCTATTAGTTTATTGTCTTTAGGAAAATGCTTATGCATATCCTTAGCCCATTAAAAATTTGGTTATTAATGAATACAAAGTATTTATAAAGTATATATTCTAGAGACAAGTTTTGCAGTTTTTATGTTTAGCAGGATTTTTATCTAATTGTATATACTTTTTAAATAGTATCTTTTAGTTTCTTATGCTGTTCATATTTTATCATAGTAAACATTGATTTATCCAGGTCACAAAGATCCACTCTTTTAGGAATTTTGGAGTTTTGGCTTTTTCATTTAGGTATTTGGGTAATTTTGGAGTTAACCTTTATATATGGTATTAGATTGAAATCTAGATTTCTTCCATTGATTGTGCTGTACATTGTCCTAAAATGATTTCTTAAAAAGATTAATATCTCCATTGAGTCGTTATGACATAGTTGCCTGCCTTACTTTGATCTCTACTTTTTCACATTGATTTGTTTTGATACCTGATGAATTTGTTTTTTTTAATTGTGAAAATACCGTACAGAGGGGTTACAATTACATGGACAAGGTAATGAGTGCATTTCTTATCAAGCCTTGTTGCCTTCTCCTTTGTTTCCCCTTCCCATCGGTTCCCACCTCCCCTCCTTCCCCGCCAAAGTTGTAAAAGTCATTTGTAACATAACATCTTGTAGTCTTGTACATCTCATTGTTGCAATGGGTCCATCTGTGTCCTTATTTAAACCATTTGTTTTTTCTTTTCCCCTCCACAAATAATACCAACATCAAATACAGTGAACACAGGGGTTACACAGTGGGGGAAGGACATACAAAGCAATAAAGAAATCATCTCATAAATATGTTAGAACCAATAGCAAGAAAGAAAAACCATTTGAGTCATTATCTTGGAGTTCATTTTGCCTAACATCAATGTATCTGACCATTTCTGCTTGTCTCAGACATACTAGTTATTGCAAATAAGGGGAACCATGGGACCTATGTTTCTTTGGGCCTGGCTTACTTCACTTAATATAATTTTTTCCAAGTCTGTCCATTTCCTAACAAATGTGACAATGTCATTCTTTCTGATGGAGGCATAGAATTCCATTGTGTATATATACCATATTTTCTTGATCCATTCATCTATTGAGGGGCATCTGGTTTGGTTCCATAACTTAGCTATGGTAAATAATACTTCAATAAACATAGTTGTGCTGGTAGCCTTAGTATGGCCTTGTTTGTGATTGTTTAGGTAAATGCCCAAAAGTGAGATTGCTGGGTCTTAGGGGAGCTCTATGTGAAGTCTTTTGAGGAACCTCCACACTACTTTCCAAAGTGGTTGAACAAGTTTACACTCCCACCAACAATGCAGTAGGGTTCCCTTCTGTCCATATCCCCTCCAGCATTTGTTGTTATTAGAGCTCTTGATTATAGCCATTCTAACTGGCGTGAGGTAATACCTGATGAATTTATAAATGTGAATTCTGAGTTCAATGACTGTGGATTTCATATATACAATCAGCACCTTCAATGGTTGGCAGAGTACTCAGCCTATAGAAAATATTTCAACCACTGCTCAATAATTAGATCAATAGGATTAAAGAGGTAAGACACTGAAGGAATAACCCAAATACCTTAATTAATAAGTTTTGTTATTGTGAAAATATGGGGTTACAATTACATGAGCAAGGTAATGAGTACATTTCCTATCAAGCATTGTTGCCTCCTCCTTTGTTTCCCCTTACCATCCCTGATCTCCTATCTCCTCCCCCACCTCCCTTCCCCTCCTTTCCCCTCCCACCCCCCCCCTCTGCCCATTTGTTAGGAAATGGAAAGACTTGGAAAAAATTATATTAAGTGAAGTAAGCCAGGCCCAAAGAAACATAGACCTCATGGTTTCTCTTATTTGCAATAACTAGTATATGTCTGAGACAAGCAGAAATGGTCAGATAAGTTGATGTTAGGCAAAATGAACCCCAAGATAAGGACTCAAATGGTTTTTCTTTCTTGCTATTGTTTCTAACATATTTATAAGATGATTTCTTTGTTGCTTTGTATGTCCCTCCCTCACGGTATAACCCTGTTTTCACTATATTTGATGTTGGTATAATTTGTAGAGGGGAAGGGAAAAAACAAATTGCTTACATAGGGATACAGGTGGACCCACTGCAACAATGAGATGTACAAGACTTATGTCGAAAAACGAACTTTACAACCCAATTACTTTTATTTCATCTAACATTAATGTATTTCAGCTAATAGTTGGGAAACACCAAAATATTAACTACTACTTCAATGAATAATTGGAACTAATATACTATTGAATTTCATTTCTAAATCACTATATTCAAGTATATAATGACTTCAGTAATGTTCGCTGCTCTGAGAATACCTTTAATCTCTAAAATTCTAAAATTGTTGAGATTAAGATCTAAAATTCTTTTATGATATGAATTTCTAAAATTATTTTATAATATGAAGTTGGTTTTGTTCATTTACCTCTTTGTTTAAATAAAACATATATAACATATTTTCCATATTGTACTTTGTGTGTCCACTCATTATTCAGTCAATGACAAGTTTTATCTAAAGATTACTTTTTGTTCTCATACTGAGGCTTGGACTCAGCCTGGGCACTGGCCTTGAGCTTCTTTTTGCTCAAGGCTAGTGCTCTACCACTTGAGCCACAACACCACTTCTGGTTTTTTCTGAGTAGTTTATTGAAGGTAAGAGTCTCATGGACTTTTCTGCCCAGGCTTGGCTTTGAACCTTGATCCTCAGATCTTAGCCTCCTGAGTAGCTAGGATTACAGGCGTGAAACACTGATGCCTGGCTAGATTAAATATTTATTAAGACAAATGAACTACAAATAAGCATCAATCCAAATAAAAAGGAGCTAATTGTAAAATGTACTCTCTACTCATTGTGAACACATCTCTTTTTTAAACACTATTTATGTTACCCAAACCAAATAATTTGAGTGTGGGGGGGGAACGGAGAAAGGAAACAGGCTTCCACTGACCTGCAAACATGAAACTTTTTTTTTGCAAAAAAAAAAAAAGTTCTGTTTTTCTGCCATTAAGTGAATATTAAGCTAATCCAATCTAAGACTTATTTTTTTAGTTAAGGTTTGCAAATAAGTCTCTAAAAATGCAAATTATATAATTGGCTATTGGGTTTTTCCTGTCCTTTTCCTTCATCGAATTAATCTTACAAGAAATATCATATATGTCCTTCAGAACAATGAATTTAAGTGGAGAGGTTCCTGAGTAAAGAAATCAAAATTCCACATAGTATTTAACAGAATTGTTATGGAAAATTCTGGAAAAAGCTTGAGAAAGTAAGCCTCTCGTTTGTTATTTTTACTAGAAGACTGTCAAATTTGATACTTGGGTCCCATTTTTATGTAGTCTTTTACAAGCACCAGATACACAAAGGTGTAATTCTGCAGAATTTTTAGCTCAGAAAAATAACTAGGGGAAAATAATATACATTTATAGATTAAGACCCAAAGTCTAAATTGACCTGCCTCTTTTGTCAGTTCTTCTTTGTATGTTGCATTTGCTTTCTTAAAAACTCATTTTCTACATCTGCCAGTGCAAATGAAGAAATTATGATGAGATAATGATTAACCTATATCAGGATATATAATAAAAATAAGGTCAGTGCTATGGACAATTGTTAAGAAGTTCTTTTAAGAAATGTAGATTTGCAATGTACCTCATACCTGTTAGATTAGTTAATTAATTATCCTCTCAGCTAACTAAATTATCATCTTGACTAACTTAATCGTGTCAGATAATAGCCACATCAGTACGGAGTGAGTGGCTGATGAAGAGCTTTTCCAGTGTAACCGGACCATCTAAATAGTAGAAGTTACAGTGAAATTTGGGAGCAGTTAAAATATTTGTGTTCTGCCAAAAGCCATAATTAAAACAAATGGAATCTACTTACATTAACAGCTGTTTGTCTTCTTCAACAAAGAATTTGCCATTTGCCAGTGTAAGAAAGGTGAATCTTCTAAGAGGATTGAGTTTGTGCCATTTCTTTATTTCTTTTTTAAGAGTTCTGAAACGGTGATAAGAAGAAATTATGCACTGTGAGGGCTGTTTCAGCAAGGGTAACAGAAATTTAAGTAAGAGCCAATTCAATACTACTTTTGGCCTTTCAGTGTATAATTGTAGATGGATGGAGTCTTTTAACCTTTCCTGCCTGGTCAGGCTTTAAAATTATGAACCTCTAGCTCTCAGACTCCTGAGTAGCTAAGATTACTGGTATAAACCACCAGTGTCTGAATATGTCTTCTTTTAAAAGGTAATACAATGGAAGAACTAAGAAGCCAAAAGAGCATGGTGATACAGCCCAAATTTTAGAGACAATGGGAAACCACTCCATGCTTGGGTTAGAGGTTCAGAGAAATAAAGATTGGGTTCTAGAATGGAGAAGACTACATCATCTGTGGGTAACTGGAACCAAAGTGGGCCTGTCCTGGAGAACTGAAACCACAGAGGAGAAGCAACCAAGTTGGAAGCATCACCAACACAGATAGAAAAGGGTGACTGGCACCTGTCCTTCCTTCACTTCCAATACCACTGGACTCCTATCACGGGGGCATGCAAAGGTGACAAAATGCTAAGAAGGTTATTCATTTAGTTAAGATTTTCAGCTTTTGGCAGGGGGAACCACAAGGGAACCTGGAAAATGAAAGTTATTATATAAAGTTGTGGTCTTAATATTGAATTCAAACTTTGAAAATAGAGTTGTGATTTAAAGTATATACATCTATGCTTTGCTTTCATTTGTTAGAGTGGTCTGCATGTAATCAGCCTATTGTCAAGAAAAAGCAGCCCAATATTTTGATGTATAATATCTTTATACAGTAAGTCATTTTTGAAGACACAATTCATACAAAGACAGAAAAGGTAGATTGAGTCTGGGAATAATCTGAACTGAAGATACTTCTCAGAATTTAATGGACCAGCTTAAATGCAATGGTAGCCTGCAAAGTCTCCCATTAACTGATATTTTATCTTTGAATAACCAGATAGTAATTTTAATACTTGATTCAAAACAAATTTAATTTAAAAAAATCAACCTTCAACCCAGATATGAAATCAACCCAGATGCCCCTCAGTGTACAAATGCACCAAGAAAATATTGTATAGATACACAATGGAAATCTACTCCTCCATCAGAAAGAATGATATTGTGCCATTGGAAGGACTCAGAAAAAAATACATTAAGCCAGACCCAAAGAAACATAAGTTGCATCATTTCCCTCATTTGTGATAGCTAGAATGTGCCTATAAATCTACAAATAAACACACTAGATGGCAAAACAAAAAGATGCACTGGGGCTTGATAAATTATGCATGTCTCTAAGCATTCACACAGAGATCAAAGGATGATGCTCTTAAGGGAGGATCACAAAGCACAATAGCTATGTGCATCTGATCATATAAAATAATATTTATTGAAATGAATTCCAGGAAATGGAAATAAGAGGGTTTTTTTCCTTTGTTGCTGTTTTTTGTTTTCTTTTCCTTTTGTCTTATTTGTTAGTTTATGGGTCTTTAGGAGTGTAAGGGCTGAGGGCACAAAAATGGCAGGACAAAGGGTGAACAAATACAGCAGTGATACTAGACATTATGGAGAAAATGAATTATATAATTTCTAAGTGGTGATAGAAGGGGAAAATTGGGAGAGAGTGAGGGAAAGGGTGACATTGTTCAAAAAGAAATGAACTCCATCTGACTTATGTAACGGTAACCCCTCAGTACATCACCTTTACAATAAAAGTTTTTTTAAAATAACAATAAAGAAAAATTTTTTATAAAAACTCTTCAATACAAAGGGGATGAAACTGATTTTAACACTGTAAACAGGTCAAAATTGAACAATGAAATCCCCCTTTGTATTAATAATGCAAGCTAATAAAAAGCCTCCAATGTACCATGAAACTAAAAAAGACTAAAAGAAAGCCAGTGGTTAGTGCCTATAGTCATGTTTCAAAACCAGTCCAGGCAGAAATGCCCATTACCAAAATAACCAGCAAGGTGCTGGGCTGGAGATGGGCTTGAGTGGTAGAGTGTCAGCCATGAGTAAGAACAACCAGCAAGAACCAAGGCCATGAGCTCAAACCCCAGTACTATCAGAAGGAAAATCAAAAGAACCAGAAGAAAGATACCTTATCATTTGAGTTAGCTATTAAACCAATTTTGCCTTACAAAATGATGAATTATATTCTACATTTTAAAGAGCAAAATGACATTATTTTAAAATCTGAATACCCACCCACAGTTAATGAAGAACACTAAAGGATTTTAATGGATTAGATCCTGGCTCTGGACAAATGGGAGAAAAGGGAAAGAATTTATGTTGACTCAGTCCAATATGAAGTTAAGACAATATTAATTTTTATCTATGGTTATGAAGGGAATACAAGAATGTAGGCTATGTAGAAAATCTATGGAAATGCTTTTACTTTTAAGAGATGAATACCGAAGTAGTTAGGTGTGTGATGGCCACAGTCTGAAATTTTTTCTGCAGAAAAATAATTTTTAAGGGATGATTCATTATCTGACTCTGGTATGTTTCTTTAATTTCATCTACTGATATGATAAACTATAAATATGGTATAGCAATAGATAACTCACCAGTTCATTAAAACATAGTACCCTTTGAAGCCTTTAGAATAAGTAAATTAGTATTATCATGTAACCCAAGTTTAATGTATTTTTAGCTTAAAGTTCTTGAATAGACCTGAAAGCCCACTGAGATATGTGTGTGTGTGTGTGAGAGAGAGAGACAGACAGTCAGACAGCCAGACTCATATATACATAGAGTGTTTATGGGTAAATGTATTTGTCTTGGATGAGTTTTTATGGCTTGCATCAGGTTGTCAGAGGGACATATAACTGGAACATATTTGGAATGTCAAGAGTTTGCACTGTACTGTATATATACTTTAAGAGAACAATGATTAAATGTTCTCAGGATCCTTGAAGTCATTAAATCAATTTAAAATATTATCTGTGAAACTAATGGCCCCCTTGTTGAATTTTAAGCTTTCACCATTGCATGTAGAGGATTAGAGTAACTCCTGAGGGTTTTTCTTCCACACACATTCACATATGTTATAAATTGTATCTACTTCTCAGATAACATGGGGATGAAAAGTTGGTTAAAGGATCTGACTTTGGCTTTAGGAAATAAGGATTATTTAATTCTAATCCATTGGCTATAGACCTCATATCTGGCATTAAAGCCATTTACTGGGCTTTGGGTTTAGGTAACCTTAGGTAGCATGTGCTAATGGATGGGCATCAAACAGATGTATGGATAAGACTAATGATAAAAGAGAAAAAGGGAAAAGCAAACAACTGGTCTAATTGGCATCCAAACTCAGAAGTTGTCAGCCTTCTATACATGAAGAACCTGCTACTTGATTTAATAATAGGCTGTTGTCTTGAAATTCTTTGTGTCTGAATAAGGGCTTTCCACTTTCACATTACACTGTGTCCCTCATTCTATGCAGCCTTTTGCAGATGAGGTGTGGCCACAGGCTTATCTATGTCACTGGATGCAGTTATGTTCAACTTGCTTCTTGAGCAGCTATTGCTACCCCCAGTTTCCTTCCTGCAGATAAGGGTGAGATGGAGGTGTTCATTACAGACAATAGTACAAAAGCCATGAACAGATACATTCTGGGGTTGGGGAATGTGAAGGGAGAATAGGGAAGGAGACCTAAACCGAGGAGGAAAAGTCCATCTCAGTGGTAAATCATTGACATCGCAGTATTATCCATCAATTCACCTTAGTTCCACTGACACTCCCCCTGGTCATTTCTATCCAGTTATTATTTCTACTTCCCTAAATTAGAAGAAGATGACTCATTTATTGGACAAATTGTCTCAGAATGTCTTGCACACTGAAAATGGTGATGAATCATGCTAAATCTGCCATTTTAGATATTTTTTCTGAAACTAGAAATGTTGTCAAATTACAATAGACCTAGAATAGCAATGTTGTTATAAAACAAGGTTGTAAAGTTTATTTAAAAATAAAACCCTACGGCTTGCCTGTACCAACCTTAGGATTTTTTTTTTTTTGCTCATTTATTTTACTACAAATTTTGCACTTACTAGGTCTGTTGCAAAGAGTAGTGAGGTTAAAAGGCCTGGGAATTCAAGCACCCAAAGACCACTGTGTTTATGGGTGCTCTCTTATCTGATCCTCTCCTCTGTGATGAAGTGCACGAGATTTTTATCAGAGGAAATGTTCATGATAAGGGGAGTAAACCTTTTTTTTTTCTGAAATGGTCAATAGTAACCATTGTAGCAACAATCATTGTTATATATTTATAGTGATCAGTTACCCAATATGAAATGTTGGGCTGAACATCAAATGTGTTTTTAACTCACTCAATGTTCCAGCAACCTGAGAAGTAGCTAACGGAATCATCTACTTTAGAAGAATGACTAGTCCATACATGGACCTAATAAATGATGTAGCAGAAATTTGAATCTAGGCCAGAGGAACTGAGAGGCCATACTGTGAAGTACAGTAGAACCCTTTCTCCAACACATAAACCTCCATCACCCACAATGAGGAATTTCTGGTTACTTTTTCTGAGACTTTGAGTGAAACCAAAACAAACAAAAAGAATTCTGGCAAGAATTCATTGTGTATGCTACAGAATTGAGAAAAAAGATGAGGGAAAGGGTGGTTTGAAGGTGGGTGAACATGCTGAATGTATGACACAGATCAAGATGCATTGTATTCATAAACTGCTTCGTGAGAAGCAGCTAAAACTTCAATACATCACCTAAAAATTTAAAAAAGTGAGAGTAGGTGGGGAGGGATGGGTAAGAATGTTGAAAAGGGGAACACTGATCACAATGCAATTTTCATCAACAGTGGATCTTTGAGGCCTGGCAGGGCAACCGTTAGTGACACCCTGTCTCAAAAGTAAGTCAGGCACTGCTCATGGTGCTTTGTACTCATAAACTAAAAGGCTGACTTGAAACCCCTATGTGCAACTACTTTAAAAGTCAGGGATGGTGGCTTATGCTGATGGTCCCAAGCCAACTGAGAAGTGGAAGTAAAAATATCAGGATGGGGGCTGGGAAGGTGGCTCAGTGGTAGAGCACTTGCCTTGCATGCATGAGGCCCTGGGTTCGATTCCTCAGCACTACATAAGCAGAAAAAAATGCTGGAAGTGGTGCTGTGGCTCAAGTGGTAAAGTGCTAGCCTTGAGCTGAAGAGCTGAGGGACAGCGCCCAGGTCCAGAGTTCAGACCCCACGACTGGACCCAAACAAACAAAAAATACCAGGATGGGATGCCAATCGTGACAAAAGTTAACAGAAAACCCTATCTTAAAAAAAAAAAACTAAAAACATAAAAGAAAAAGTGGAATGAATTAAATGGTAAAGTACTTGCCTAGCAAGTGTGAGGCCTTGTGTTCAATCTTCATTATTTGAAGATAAAAAAGAAGAAGAAAAATGGAAGTAGGTCACGTTAAAGGAAGCTCTATATTTGGGCACAGTCCTTAAGACTGAGAAGCAGATTGAATAAATGCCTTTGTAATTCTATATTTACTTTTTAGTCCATTGAGGTTTTTTAAAAAGCATTTTACAATTACATCCAGCTAGTGATTGGTTTGGGTTAGAATCCTTAAGGCCAAGAGAAATCCCACGTGATAGAAATGAGCAGGTGGAAGGAAGATAGTCTCAGTCTGCCACCCATAGCTGCTTATTACCATGCTGTCATCATAAATGAACTACTTTGCTCTTATAAAACATGACATGCATTGTTTCTTTTCTGTATTTTCTGTTAAAGGAGAGAAAACAGAAAAAATTCAAGCAAATCAAAATACATAGAACAAAGTGGCTTTTCTGGTTTATGTCCTTCTGAGCTTCTATATTTCTACACATGTTTCTATATATATGTTTCCAATGTCATGTATTTTACCCCCAAATACCATCATGTCCTTTTATATTCGATTAATTTTCTTTGGTTAAATACCGGAAGTTACTTTCCCAACCATCAATATCCTTCTGCAGCACTGTTTTAATGATTGCCTATTACTTTGTCATATGGCTTTGCTTATTTATTTACCCTGTCAAAAATGATTGAGCATTTAGATAATTTCCAGTTGTTCCATATTTTAATGCTAAAACCTCTCTGCAATATACTGAGTCTATTTGTCAATATTTTACCATAATATCTAGATTTTAAATATCTAGTCTTTGAATTACATATTATTTGACTTACGTATTTATCTATTTATGTATCTATTACATATGTGTATGCATGTAGATATATATATATATATATAATTCTACTGTAGTGCTAGTATGTATGTAGTGTTCTAGAGATTTAAAAATCTCAGTTCCAAAATGGTTATTGTGGTATATATACACAATGGAATTCTATGCCTCCATCAGAAAGAATGACATTGTCACATTTGTTAGGAAATGGACAGACTTGGAAAAAATTATATTAAGTGAAGTAAGCCAGGCCAAAAGAAACATAGGTCCCATGGTTTCCCTTATTTGCAATAACTAGTATATGTCTGAGTCAAGAAGAAAAGGTCAGATAAGTTGATGTTAAGGAAATGAACCCTAAGATATGTATTCAAATGTATTCAAATATTTTTTTCTTTCATAAGATTGTTTCTAACACATTTATAAGATGATTTCTTTGTTGCTTTGTATGTCCCTCCACGGTATAACCCCTGCTTTCACTGTGTTTGATGGCGGTATAATTTGTGGAGGGGAAGGGAAAAAACAAATCATTTAAATAGGGATATGGGTGGACCCATGGGGGGGGTGGGGGGAGGAGGATTGGGGGGGGGGAAGCGGGGAGGATGGGAAGGGATGAGAAGGGGAAACAAAGCAGGAGGCTACAATGCTTGATAAGAAATGTACTCATTATCTTGCTCATGTAATTGTAACTCCTCTGTACAGTATTTTCACAATAAAAAATATCAAAAACATAAATACATATTTGAAACACATCTGCTCTTATCTTTTCCTTTGGTAGTGTAAAGTTCTAAAGTAGAATAACTAAAACACAGTGCTCAACATTTGTCGATGGATTGACTAGATTAAAAGAAAGTGGCCAGCTAGGCACTAGGGGCTCATACCTGTAATCCTATCTACTCAGAAGGCTGAGATCTAGGATCTCAGTTCAAAGCCATACAAGGCAAGAAAGTCTATGAGAATCTCATCACCAATGAACTTCCACAAAGCCCGTAGTGGAGCTGTGGTTTGAGTGATAGAATGCTATCCTTTAGCAAAAAGGGACAGCACCCAGGCCCTGAATTCAAGCTCCAGGGCAGCACTACAACAACAAAAAAGGAAGGAAGGAAGGAAGGAAGGAAGGAAGGAAGGACAGAGAGAAAGAAGGAAAGGAACAAAAGAAAACAAAGTGGCCAACTAACTTAAATAAGCTAGTTCAGTGATATCATGCTTATCAATCACAGGTAATTAAAATTTATTATTTATCCTTTATTTTAATTATTTTAATATGGGATATTTGTAAGTAATTTATTTTAGTTAGGTCATTGATGACATTTTAAGATTCTAGACATGTGTAATCCTTCTTTGATTAAAATGTGGTAGTTTTTGGTGGGTTGATCAACAGGTACAATATGTTGTAACTCTACTTATACTGAGAGTAAGTACAAGGTTTCATGGGTCTTGATAGGAAGACAGATAAGTCCAGTTAGTAAAGTTCATAGAAGTTTTCCATGTACTAGATAATTCTATCTGTTTAATGTGAGTGTTATGGACAGATGCAAGATGAGAGCATCCAAAAAGAAGAAATCTGGAATGATACACAACATAGATGCCTTTATAATAATAATAACATATTTAGAGGAAAGAATAATAACATATTTAGAGGAGAATTATAGGATACATAAAGGGGAGTGGCCAGAAATTTGCTAGGCAATAAACCAGACCAGTTTCTTTTAAAAAAAGTTTTATAGTTTATGCTTAGATATCTAGATTACATTACTTTAGGTGATAAAATGCCATTTATAATTTTGGGACATTAAAATATCAAGATTATTGCCAAGCTTGTTTTTAAATGAATGCAGGCATGCATGTACATGGGCATAGACTAATATCTTATTTCAAAGCAGCATTAATGATGACGATGGGACTGACTCAGAGTTACACTCACACACATACACATGAACACCTGATTTTTTATTGTTATTGTAGAGTTGAAATACAGAAGGCTTACAGTTCCATGAATCAGGTCAGGAGTAATGAATACCATTTTTTGAACCATGTCTCCCCTTCCCTCGCTCCCTCCCAGTCTTTCCCTCTTATCCCCACCCACAAGATATCCAGTTCATTTGCAACATAGCGTCTAGTGACTATCATTATTGTACTTGTTCATCCTTGTACCACCTTTTATGTGCCCTCCTTTATCCTCCTATAAACAAAACAACAAACAAGACAAAAGGAAAGAAAACAAAAACAGCAACACTGGCAACTAAAGACTGTCTTGTTTCCTTTTCTTGGAGATTAACACTTGATTTATAGCACACTGAAGTGGCATAAGAAATAGAATTTTCCAGTGCACAATATGGAAAATGTGATGCCCTAATCAGAAAAATGAATCACCACCCAAATCACAAATGGATTGCAAATCAGAAGGCAAAACAGAACAGCTTCTCAGTGTAAACGGGAAATTGGAAGATGGCAGATATTTACTGAACAGAATGTAAGTACCAACTATTTTTGTCATACTAAAACTAGTCTCAATGAAAATACTGCCATCAAAAAACAAATAAATAAGATATTCAAAGAATGGAAAGACAAGTAAGTGGAGGGGGGTGATAGTTTTTATATATTTTATTGCCAATAAACTCATCTCCAGATTATATTTAAAAATTATGAAACAGTAAGAAACAATCCAAAGGAAAAAAGATTTAAATAAAGCCTTACAAAACTATATGTGTGTTTGTGTGTATAGCGCGTGCACACATGCACGAGCGCGAGAGAGCCATCAATACTTTAAAATGGTTGATTGTACATTGAAACGATAATGAGATGCCATGACACACATATTTAAAAAATGACTAAAATAGCAAAGGAATGTACAATAAGAAAAGATAGAAAGGAAAGGAAAGGATGGATCAATCAACAGCAGAAAGAAGCATAATTGGTGCAAACTTTTGAAAACTTTTCCAAAATCCACTAACACTGAACATATACAAACACTTTAAATCAACATTCTTCTCATGTACCATATGCCCAAAAGAAATTACACATGTCTAACTAACAGAGTGTTCATATGAGCAGCACTGTTGATGGCTAATAGCTAGAAATAATCCTAATGTCCATCAAAACCATGTCTATTGTTTAAAAAATCAGCTATCCATAAAATACACAGAAATAAACTAATACTATATGCAGAAGGACTAGGGACATAGCTTCGTGCTAGAAAAAAAGAAGACAGCAAAAAATCACTTATTTCAAGTGCAAATTTAACTAGTTTTTCTGTATTTTATTTGCGCAATAATTTGGCTGCCCTATTTACAATGTTGAGTAAGAGAAAAGGATTCAGAAAAGCACATGCCAAATAATTACACTTGTTAAAAAGTTCAGAAAAGTTCAAAAAAGATATGCTGTGAACTTTCCTGATATTGTTTTTGGAAGGGCAGCAGGAGAGGAGAGGCTCTGGAGTGACTCACACAGAGGTGGGTATTTGTATTCCACTGGAAAGTTTGGAGCTGCACACTGGGTTTCTGTATACTGTTTATATTTTGGAACATATATTTTGGTAGTTTAAAGTGTAACAATCACATCTGTCCATGATGACAGTGTTAAGCATAAATTGATATAAAGCCAAGTTGATGTTAAGAAATTGTCATAGTAAGCTAGTAATAAATAACAGGTTAAAATAGGGCCTTACAAGAAATGGCACAGTATATTATTGTGATAGTATTATGGAGGACTACTTTTTCTAGTGGGTTTCACATTAGCAATAATGAGGAAGACTTGGAATATATCTGCCATAGAATATTAAGTGGTAGTGAGATCACATATGGCTGAATAGTTTTACACTTTACAACACTAAAGGGATACATTCAAGTCTCATGCATCATATTTATTCTTTATTTGAAGGAAGTCTTTACATTAAGACATTTTATTCCTGAGAGATAGAAGTCAGTAGAATTGCATTCAGAGAGATGGAGTAGTGGAAGAATATTTTCCTAATTCTCACACATGTTTCACATGGGCTACTTGTGATCCTAATGAGGTTGCTTAGTATCCAGAGTAAAACAGAAGAGGGATGTCTCTCTATAGATGACTGAGGAGGTGAAAAGAGCAATGTGCTCAGTTTTCACTTATTAAACCTGAAGTTTACAGTGTTCATTAGAGATATGCAGCAAGAACTTGAGTTTATGGGGGCAAGTTGCAGGAGGCTAATATGAGCTTAAAATTTGGAAGGTGTCAGAGTGTAAGAGCTAACTGTTACTCTAAGAAGCAAAGGCAACCAAAGGTAAAGTCTTGAGCAACCTGTCACTTAGAGTCAGAAGAAATATAAAGAAGACTTTTTAAAGAAGAAAGCCAGATGATTATGGGATGAAAATGAGGGAAAATCCATGAACACTATAAAATAGGAACTGCAACTGCTACATGGTTTGGCAAATAGGAAGACCTCAGTAAGAGCAAGCCAGAATATACAGGGAAGAAACAATTGAGCATGTTGAGAAAACAGATGGGGAAATGAAATATTGATGATTGCTTCTAAATAAGTGGAAAAAGAAAACTAGAAAAACAGAGGACATGCCACATGCAGTGTTGAAGTCTTTATTTTTGTTTTTAAGATAGGAGAAAATTAATCAATGTATTATGGAGAACTAGTCAGTAAAGAGTATTTAAAAGGCTTGATAAAGATCTTTTGGATCCCAGAACATAAAGGAGAGTTTGAGTATCATTTCATTACTTAAGTGAGATGTGTTTGATAATACATATAAAAGGGGAACTTGGAAGTAATACATCCTTATAATCCCTATTATGTCTGTTTAGTTGTATATAAGGTTTCATGCTAAAGAGGGAAACAGAGCATACAGACCTGGGTCCAGTGGTTCACAGTAGCTTGGAGGGGCGTGGGAGATGGGGCTGATAGGGCAAAAGGACTACTGAGGGACATTACCAAATATCTGAGTTTTAAGGCCACCTATTTTCATTAGGACAAAACTTCAAAATTTGTTGCATGCATCTTAAAATTGTTAGTATCTCTGAGAATGAGAAAATATACTGTGGTCCTTGGTTGTACATTGAGTGTACAGATAGCACAAGAATTTTGGAGTGGGGGAAAGGCATGAGCTTTGCTTAAGGGAGTGATGGAAATGATGCCTCCTAAATGCAAGTGGAACTGGAGCCAGGAAGAACCTTATTAAGCCTGTAGAAAAGGAGGCTGTGGAGGGAGAGTGCAGGGTGAGATGTAATCAGAGGAAGCATCTTTTTTCTTCTTTTTTAATTTTTTTATCATAAAGATACTGTACAGAGGGATTACAGTTACATGAGTAAGGTAATGAGTACATTTCCTATTGAGTATTGTTACCCCTTTTTTGTGTTATGTGAGCTTCTCGAAGTCACCTATTATTTGCTTTAGAACATCAAGCAAAATTTAGTAGCCCTGGCACAGTAGTTTATTTAAGCTGCCAGGAAAAAAAGAGAGAACACACAAAGTAATGAGGGAATGGGTCACTGTTGAACTTGATCCTTAATCCATTTTTTAAAAATCACATAAAACTGTTTTACATTTGAATCATAATTTATGGAGCTGACACCTTGGGACAGGGAGATGACCATTAAAACAAATCTACAAGAGTTTAGAAAAACACAACTTCAGACTTGGGATGGCAAGGAAAATGTTAAAGAAGGCCTGGGATTGTCTTGGACCTTAGAGGACACTACTACAAACATGAGAGTTAAGCTTTTTGCTATATTTTCATTACAACATTTCAAAAGCTACAATGTATGTAGGCAATTGGAACTTTTGAGCTGCATTATAAATAGTCTTATAGGAGCAGTGACATATGTGTAGCCTATCATTGACAAAAATGTGGTGTCTGGGCATATACATTTCTAGGCCCATTTGCTTCTTGGGTATTTTTTCCACAAGGCCCTATTGATTGATATCAGTATGTCCTTACATTTTTGTCTTCTATTCCAAATTATCCATACATTTAATAAAAAATATGTATTGGTTATATTATATGTTGAGATACTGGTCAGCCATGGAACGGAAGCTATGAAATGCATTAGACTGGATTGCTGTACTTCTACTTATGGATTCTATCCAATCAACAAACACAACCTTCCTTCCAACCCCAGGTTCACCTACCATTTCAAGCTAGTACACATTACTCATTTCTTAGACTAAGAAAACAGCTCCTTAAGAGAATTCTCTGAAACCAGCCTGATCAAATGGAATTGATCTGCTCTTTCCATCCTTCTAGGTGGAATACCTTCCTCTGATCTCCCATGCTGCACTTTATTTATCCTCTAAGGTCCAAGAGGAAGCATCTTGAGAGTAAGCCATGTGAGTGCTGTGGTCAGTCAGTTCTTACAGTCATAAACTTTAGAGATGTAACTTCACGTTAGTCATGTATTTCAACCAAATGTCTCTGAACAGTTTTGCTGCGATGGAGAAAGCATTTCATGAACCAAAATCACATAAATTTACAGTGAGAAAAGGATCATTCCCAGAATGCTGGCTGCATCTACACTAGGGAGGAAGATAATACGCCAAGTGTCAGAACTCTCAATGAATGCTCAGAATGAGAGTGTGTCCGCAGAGGACAATGAAGAACATGGTTCACAATAGATGGACTTATATCAAATGGGAAGTGCAGAAGATTAGAAAGGGCAGAGGTTGAAACCATTGCTGAGGAATTTGCAGAATGTGGCTTGTCAAGCCTTTTGGAAGAGCAACTTCTTCTCAAGACAGTTATAAGGAATGCACAAAATCAGACTTCAGAGACAGTAATTAACTGGACAAAGAACTGTGCAGAGAGGGGGATGGTCTAGAAAAGTTTATTTCCAATGGAATATAGTTTAAAGCATCATGTAATTGAAAGATGTTGACTATGAGAAGGTTAAGTTCAAGGGATAGCGTGTAGAAAAATATCACAAAGCATAAGAGAAAATAAATAGAGGGAAGCACCTTCTTTGACTATCTGGGAGCCTTTGACAAATATATTCTTCTTCTAAGGTCTGGTGTCCATTGTGTGGATGAGGAGACACAGAGTAGTGAAGCAGGTCTCCAGGTTCTGATGTCCAGATGTGTGTGGTGGCTCTAATTAGAAGGACCTGGAATGAAACCGTTGTTCATAATGGTTTAGGATTGCCTAAACTGTAACTATATTCTTGAAAAATTATAAAATTATGTCTTAAACATAAGAAAAATTCTCCATTCTAACAGTCAGCATTACTTTCATCATAGATTGAGTGTGCTAATAAGTATTAGGAATCTGATGCTAATTATCTCTTAGTCCTGGAACCAAAAAATCTTGTCAATGGAGGAAGATATACAAAGGATCTTACTCATACTTGCTAAGCTACAAAAGTGGACAAAAGTTTTCAAATTAGCTTCAAAAATAAATCACAAAATAAAAGATTTAAGAATTATCATTGTTACTAAAAAGAGGATTCTGTTGTTGAAGGAAGTTGAAGTTTAGATTATGTTATTGTACTGGTAAACTAAAATGATGTTAATTTACCCAGGACAAAAGCCTGGGAAAACTTTTTTTTAATATGTCAAGGGAACAATCATGTTTGGTACCATGGCTATTGGACAGTTACAGAGACTCACCCATTAAGATATCATTATGAGGACTTGTAAATGTTTACATGAGCACAGGGAAATCGAAGGCTGGAAGATAGAGCTCCCTGCTGGCTTAGAAGATAAATGAAAACATAAGTGTGGCTGAAATTATACACTGCAATTCTTTTCTTCTTATAGTTATTCTCAAACTCTTAGGAAAGAACACTGAAAATCTTCCACCTGCATGACAGAATGAAATTGGGGTTCTCCAGTTATTTCCTCTAAGGACTAAGTCCTCCTCTTTATCATCACACAGGTGAGCACAGAAGAGCTCACACGCATTCACACACACAAACACACACATACATAGATAATTATTTAAAAATGATAATTACTTCTTCAGTCATCTCTGCTTAATATTAACTAAACTATATGTTATGTACTTGCAAATTAGTTTGGAAAAATAGTTGTAAAAAGGCCAAACATACAGCTGGATGGCAGTTATGCCCGAATTAATGAACTTAATATAAGTGCTTTGAAGATCAATCAAATATTTATCCTCAAGTTTGTCAAGAATTATTTTTCACTAAAATATATCCCCAAATTCAGTTTCCCACAGTTTTGTACCTTCACCCACATCAATCTTAAAATATTAGCACTAAAAGGAATTTCCAATGCACATTATGTACTCTCTTTCAATTTTCCATGCTCTCACCTTCCTCCTACCTACTAAGAAAGAGCGAAGGCTAGAGAAATGTAAAGTATGCTAAGGCCAGGTCATGATATGTGTTCACACTGACTTAGCCTATGAGAAAATTTAATATAAAAATAAGATGAAGCTGGGTGCCAGTTGCTCATGCCTGTAATCATAGCTACTCAGGAGGCTGAGATCTGAGGACTGTGGATCAATGCCAGCCTGAGACTTATCTCTAGCTAAGTATTTAAGCATTTTGTTTTTTCCCTTCCTCTCCCCAAATTAGAGAAGTGTATATACAAGATGCAGGGCACCAGAATCAAATATAGTGAAAACTGGGGTTATGCTGTGGGGGAGAAACATACAAAGAAGCAAAAAAAAAAAATCACATAGTACATTATAAGTACATTAGAAACAATAGCAAGAAAGAAAAAAATATTTGCGTCCCTATCTTGGGGTTTATTTCACTTAACATCATCTTATATAGTCATATGTACATAGCTTTTGACATTTTCTGCTTGTTCTAGCCATGTACTGGTTATTGCCAATAACCATGGGACCTATGTTTCTTTGGGCCTGGCTTACTTCACTTAATATAATTTTTTTCCAAGTCTGTCCATTTCCTAACAAATGGGACAATGTCATTCTTTCTGATGGAGGCATAGAATTCCATTGTGTATATATACCACATTTGCTTGATACATTCATCTATTGAAGGGCATCTGGATTGGTTCCATATCTTAGCTATGGTAAATAATGCTGCAATAAACATAGTTGTGCTGATAGCTTTAGTATGGTCTTGTTTGTGATCGTTTGGGTAAATGCCCAAAAGTGAGATTGCTGGGTCATAGGGGAGCTCTATGTGGAGTCTGCTTAAATAGGGATAAAGGTTGACCCATTAATGAGATGCACAAGACACTATGTTAAAAACAAACTTTACAAGTTGGGGGGGGGGAAGTGGTTGTGGAGGTGGGGAGGGAAGGGATGGTAGGGGAAAAACAAAGGAGGAGGCAACAATGCTCGATAGGAAATGTACTCATTACCTTGCTTCTGTAACTGTAACTCCTCTGTACAGTATTTTTAAATTACAAAAAACGTAAAAAAATACAGGAAGTGGAGCTGTGGCTCAAAGTGATAGAGCACTAGCCTTGAGCAAAAGAGTTCAGGGACAGTGGCCATGCCCTGAGTGACTAAATAAATAAATAAATAAAATAAGATTACTTTGGTGTTCATAAAAATGAAGTCATAGCTTATAGTACCTTGAACAAAAGAGGCTAAAAGAAAACTGCCTGTATGGGCTTAGAATGTCATCTTTATTTCTTCGTGCCATACAAGTTTCTAGTGGAATATTCTGACATTAGAGTACTTTGGTTAATTGTTCTGGTTAACAAAGTATTGGATCATAAACATCTTTTGCTGCAAAGATTTTTATTCCACAAGCTAGGGAATATTGTAGCCTTAAAAACAATATGCCATGTCTGAACAAATAATTTCTTTATGTCTGAAGCTGGAACTTTGTATTTTTTATGTCTTGGGCACTGTCCCTCAGCTCTTCAGCTCAAGGCTAGCGCTCTACCACTTGAGCCACAGCACCACTTCTGGCTTTTTTCTTTTTGCTTATGTGGTGCTGAGGAATAGAACCCAGGGCCTCATGCATGCAAGGCAAGCACTCTACCACTGAGCCACCTTCCCAGCCCTGTCATGAACTTTTAATAATTTTCTTTCTTTTGTGTCTGCCTTCTGATCCCAGGACCTCAATAAACAAATAATGCCCTGGGGTCTCAAGCTAGATGCCATTTACTTAAATGGTCCATTATTGCTTTCTGTATATAGCTACTATACATCACAATCAAGAGCTCATCAAAACCCAAGTTTCTGGGAATGGAATTCCTATGTAAAATACCAGCTTGATGTGCAATCAATACTTGTGCCTAACATTTAAAATACAGCTTTCCTCCTATTTATTTCATTGAGTTAGAAATATTTGGATTTTCTGGCCTTTAAGTTAAATATTGTGTGTGTGTGTGTGTGTTTTTTTATTGTTCAAGATATTGGCAACAGAACTGAAAACAAACCCTTCAGTACATACTCATTCTAGAGTAGCTAGTGGTGAAGGGGGGAACTTTTAATTCTGAGAAATAAATCTCTTGTATAGAATTCTAGGTGGCAAGGCAGCCAGAATAGTTAATAATTGGAAAAAGGAAGAATTATAGCCCATAGTCTATTGTTCAGGACAGTTCTGATTTTAGATTCCTTGGGAAATCATAGCTAATATTCACCATCAGGTTTATGTTCCTATTTATTTGCATTCTTATCAGTGAAGGAATTTAAGACCATTCTGAGAAACATAAGATACAATTTAAAATAAGTAATTGAAGAGTCAAGCGAAAGACAAAAGACTTCTAAAATTTACTCATTCATCAGCTCATTTATCCATTCATAAATAGTAAGTATCCACCATTGGACTTTGCACCCCTCTAGGTGGCTATGCAGTGCTATGATCTTCCCACTGGCTAGTTCAGATACCTGTTCAGATTGACTGACATTCATACCTTAAGGTTAATGTTGTGAATACTACCTACTAGTGCTAGGAATGTAAACTTCCCTTCCAGCCAAGTATACCAGTGGCAACAAAGTATTTCAAACTTAAACACAGTATATTAAAGAAAAAAAATCAAGAATACAAGCAATGAATAAAAAACATCAAGAAAACAAGTATGAGAGGCAAAAGTCATATCATGAAAGGCTTTGTTATATTTACAAAGATGTTTGAAATTGATGATTGACCAGTTTCCAGTAGGAAACGAACTCCATTACTGTGGCTGAAGCATGGAATGTCTCCTGCTGCCCCCACCTGGCCAGATTCCACTAACCAAGACCTTGCTCCAAATTCCTTTGCATGCTGATGACAGTTTGAAGCAATGTTCAACAGAAATAGAATGTTTCTATTTAGACATTGTCCAAAAGGAATTGTACTTATTACCTGATTCGTGTAACTGTAACCTCTCTGTATATCATCTTTACAATATTTTTTTAAAAAGAACATGTCTTGCCTCCAGTTCTACACTCCAGTTTCCACATCTGTAAAATGGTGTTGAGTACCTTCCTACTTCTGAGTAGTAAGGAACAAAAGGTAATACAAGTAAATCATACAAATGAAAAGCTTACCATCTAGTCTAGCATACATTAACACTGACTGGCAGGGGCAGGGGAAAAGGGGGTTTTATTATGGCAACCTTTTAAGGGACAAATTATTCTCATAAATTTTTCTTGTATTATAATCTTTCAAGATACCTTTCACAGTGACATACACAGAGCCCACTTTTTGTTTTCCAATTTCTCTCTTGTCTCTGTGCTTGCTTATATTTGATGGCCAACAATACTTTCAACCTTCAATTTTCCTCTATTTTGTCAGCATGAATTTTGAAAGTCTCCATTACCAAAGTGTGGTTGATGTTAGCTTTCTGCACTAGGTTTTACTTGAGATGTCATTTTGTTAGAGAGATTCTCTGCTTTTAGGTAGAAACACTAAATAATGCAAGCTTCTCCTATGTGTCTAAAGCAATGATGAGAAGGTAAGCTGTGTGCAGACAGCAAAGAGCATTTGAGGCCACTGAAGTAAAAGGAAGTGCTGCTTGAGCCCCTCCATGCTCTGGCCTTCGCTGACCTGAAGTTTTGTGCAACTTCTGCAGAAGGGAAGGAAAACCATGACCTGGTTGAGCTAAAACCTGCCAAACTCCAAGTGACATTGACATAAATATTTCAGCGGACAAAATATGGAGAATATTTGCCTGTGCAACCTGGAAAACATTTGTGGGAAAGAGACAATGAAGTTTTCATATTGTCTGGAATTTGTCAGAGGTGAAAATGAGCTATATATAGGTGTCAGATACCCTGACAAAACGTCATTGGAATTATTGTATCCCATGTCACAACACTATGGTTAGACAAGAGAAATCTGCAAAAAACATTTTACTGGTCATTTTAGGAAACAGGAAATGTAATTTCTTGGACCTATATGCCCCCGCCACCTCCGTAACAAGCATATATGCATAGTCACTAATGCTGAGAGAAAAGGAGCCTCATTGAAATAAATACTTAGAATAGCCTCAACCACGTAGTGTCATATATAGTTTCCTACTCAGTGAGGAATCTTAGCACCTCAGGAATAAAAACAAAATGAAACTTGGTATTCTGACTCGCCTTTTAAACTTGAATATTCTTTCACCTAATTTTTTGTTCTATATCCTCTTTGTATTGAGCAAATTGTTTCCTGGAAAAATGTCTTATTTTCTTTGTTTTTCTTTCTTTTCTTCTTTGAGGTGAGTTCAGGGGCAACTTTACACAGGACCAAAAGTTAGACTCATTTCTACTGTGCTGTGCTGCCACAAATTATAACACACACATATATTCTAATTTAGTGTACTGAACCCAAATATAGGACAAAAGAAAAACAAAGACTCATTTGTGGGTATCAGGTCATGTTCTTGTGGCCTGACGATTTATGTGGCTCCTAACACCAGGTCTTAGTTCCTGTTGGAATAACTGCAATGACTAGCTCAGTTTCAACATCCTCTTTTCCAAGTCCACAGTGACTTTGTCCTTCGCAGTGATTGTTTTTCCCTCATTTTGTCAGGAACCAGTCTGACTCTTTGAGGATGTACAGAATGTAACAACTCAAGGATTTAGAGGGGAATCCAGCTCTTTTTTTATATTATCCTGTGTGCCTTGAAGCTATAAAATAAAAGGAAGCTTTCTCAATTTAAGCATTTGGACTCTGGAGCTAGACAGATGCTATCTGTGTTCCAATTCAAGACCTTGAACTACTTGGTCTTTTGTTCTTAGTATTAAAGTTAGTTTTAATTAGTTTTACATTTTAAATATTTATTGGCATGTAATGTTACAAATAAGATATTAAACTGGATGCCATGTAAGAGTATTGAATAGTCCAAGTAATCAGCACCCATCAAGATGGTGGTTCACTCCTGTAATTCTAAATACTCCAGAGGCTGATATCTAAGGGTCTCAGTTAAACCAGCCTGGGCAGGAAAGTCCATGAAGCTCTTTATCTCCAATAAACCACCAGAAAACTGTGGCTCAAGTGGTAGAGTGGTAGCCTTGAGCTGAAAAGCTGAGGGACATGCCCAGGCCCAGAATCCAAGCCCCATGACAAAGAAAGGAAGGAAGGAAAGAAGGAAGGGAGGGAGGAAGGAAGGAAGGAAGGAAGGAAGGAAGGAAGGAAGGAAGGAAGGAAGGAAAAGAAAATAGACAGAACAGGGCCTTGTAGCTCATACCTATAATATTAATTATTTGGGAGGCTGAGATCAGGAGGATAGCAATTTGAGACCAACATGGTAAAAAAAAAAATTCAGGAGAACCTATCTCACCATGAAAAGCGAGGAATGGGAATGCTACAGCAAGAAGCATGAATAGGAGAATTGTGGTCCAGGCTGACCAAGTATTAAACAAGATCCTATGTGCAAAATAACCAGCATACTAAGAGATAGGAATATAGATCAATGTTAGAGTGCCTATTTAGCAATCATGAGACCCTGAGTTTAAAATCCCAGTACTGTAAAGAAAAGGAAAAGGAAAAGAAAAGAAAGGGAATAGAAGGTAAAGGAGGGAAATTAGAAAAAAAAAGTCAAGGCAGTTTTCCTAATGCCATGTTCTTTAGTCTGTCCTGACATTCATTTAGAACATAAGGCAATATATTATCCCAATATGAACCCTGAACTTGATCCTCGGTTCCTTCAAATGTAAAACTCAGGAAAATAAGTATTACATTTTCCCAACAATATAAGGACTGAGATTACCAATATTAAGCATTTTTCATAGGACTAGATATTTAATAATCTCTTCCATAATTACTTCCCTTCTTGCTTTCGATTGCTCTAGCATCTGCTTACTAGACCATGGAGCAAACTTTTCAAGTACTGAAAGCTTTGTTTCCACCCCCAACAACATTCCAGGTTTTGAAGCTGACTAGGAAAGGTAGAGTTGTACAACCTGTGTAAAAGACAAACATAAGTAAATACCAACAAACAAGGAGTCCATCTCACATAACCTTTGTAAACTTTCAAAGCCACTTAGACTGGCTGGGCAAAGACAGAGTGGGAATAAGCAATCTTGCTAGTGAGGAGTGAGGGGAAAGGTTCAGATGAGGAATTCCTCAAACCAGAGACATAAATCCAAGCTGGGCAGCCCTGAGAGCCAACTCATTGAAAGCCTTGACACCAGCTGAGCCCATATGGAAAGTCAGGACACAGAAAATTTGTTGGGCCCTTTGTATTAACTTATTTGTGGGAAGAGAATATGTTTAGCATAATAATTCTTCTGAGGAAGAGTTCGATGCTTCCTTGAGGGTGATCTTAATTCAGAGGTATGAATTGGCTTCTAGAAAGCTCTGGGTTGAACTCTGGACAGCCAGAATTTTGTAAATCATATCTCTCTGTTCACTAACACCTCCTTGCCTTTTCAGATTCTCCTTACCTGCCTCCTTTCCTCTCTTGAATGGTATATATGTTATGTTACCATGGAAGATACCCCATGGCCTAGATTTTGCTATGTAATGCTCATATTTTATTAAATGGCATAATATTGAATTTCAACTTTTCCACAGAGGCCAATTGCTCCCTTTTGGAGTCCAAGGCTATGTTAGAAGAACATGACTAGGCAGACTGGTTATCCATAGGTCCTTTCCTGGATTGTGTTATCAATTTGCTTAAAATTTGTGAAAACATACACCCCTATAACCCACAAGCACTCCACAAAAGTTTACTTCCTCAACTTTTACTTCTCTTGCATCAGAGTCTGAAATTCAGTCTACAATGGTGTACAGTGAAGCACACCTATAATTCCAGCACTCAGGATCTGGGGCAGGAGGATCACAAGTCGAGGCCAGCCTGGACTAAATTGTGAGTGAGGTTAGGCAGAACAACTTAGTTAGAGCTTGTCTCAAAATAGAAACGTAAAAACAAATGAACAAAAGAATGCAGCATAGGAATCTCAGATAACTAGAAACCTGGCTTTGCATTCTCTTTGTGATCGTGAACAGCTTCCCAAATTCTCTGAGTGTTAATCATCACTGTTGTAAACTATAGTTAGTATACTCATACAGTTTTATTATAAAGATAAATAAATTGAATATCTCACCCAAGACCTGGTAGAAAATCAATATAATATATCTTAGTAATTATCATCTTCAATTTGCTTAGTGTTCTACCTTGTCTGTATTATAATTAATGCTCCTGTATGTTGAACTAACCATCATTATCATTATTACCATAACACATAAATATTGAACTCCTACAATGTGCTAGAGACCATTCTGGTATTATGCTATTTCAACTTCACAATGCTATTTGAATTGATTATTGTAATTTCAGAATCTACAGATGAAGAAACAAATTCTTCAGTAATAACAAATAGAATGAGCTTTGAAGTAATAAAGTTCAAATGCACAGCCCCTGATTTTAACCACATATCTTGCACATTTTGCTCTTGTTCTGTTTATAGCATCAATTTTGAAGCTTGTTCAATTTATCTGTAACTGTTTTTAATAAAATGTATACATATGGTTGCATAATATATTTCATATGTGTGTTGACTATATGCTGAGGGGACTTAAGAGTTAAATGGTTCATATTTAAAGTCATCTCATTTTTTTCCTAAAACCTCACGCTTACTCTTTTGAGTTACAAATAGCAATAGACACTTTATGATACTTTATAAACCACTGACTGAATTGTAGTCTTTTATGAGTGAGCATAATCATTCAACAAGTTCAAATTTTCTTCCCTCGTGTTAGGAGCTCAAATTCTAAATTTCATGGTGATTAATTCAAGGCCAATTAAAATTCTGGATTATAATTGTCACATGTCAATATTTTAAAAAGACTTGAATTTTTCTATATGAGTGGGAGCCAGAAGAAATAACAATGTCTTCATATATTTGTTGGTACACATTTAAATATTAGGAATATTACAAACAAATCAATCTTTCCTATGTTTTATGCTTAGCAGAGGGGAGGGTGCTTAACTCCTGTTGAGAAGAGGAATTACCTTTGAGCTTCTTGCTGATGGATGCATAGGAAACTG
This sequence comes from Dipodomys ordii, assembly GCF_000151885.1. Taxonomy (NCBI): domain Eukaryota; kingdom Metazoa; phylum Chordata; class Mammalia; order Rodentia; family Heteromyidae; genus Dipodomys; species Dipodomys ordii. The sequence goes on from NW_012267288.1 coordinate 4,814,842, forward strand.
CCACATATACCAAAAATGGAAAAAATGTATTTGAGACAGGAAGAACAACACGAGCACCTTCATTAAGGCATGAAAGAAAATGCCATACAAAATAGCTCATCCTCAGGAGAAAAACAAATGAAAATTACTCCAAAATCTCAGACTAAAATGGTATTTGAAATTTACATGAATACTTTTCATCTTTATAATTATTTAATTTTTTGTCATTATAAGGGTGATGTACAGAAAGGTCACAGTTATATGTCAAGTAATGAGTACATTTCTTTTTGGACAATGTCACCCCTTCCTTCACTTTCTCCTATTTTTCCCTCCCATCCCTACCCACAAGTTACATAGTTCGTTTTCAGCATAGTGTCTAATGAATACCACCACTGTATTTGTTCGCCCTTTCCCCCCTCCATTTCTGTGGTTCCTTTACCCTACCAAAGACACATAATGGACAAACAAGACAAAAAGAAAACAAAAACAAAACCTCTTACTTCCAATTCTTGAGGTTCATTTTGATAAATATTATTTATTATCATCAGATAATGGTTGTTATGTCTACAGAAAAATAATTAAATATTCATTCATACATACATGCATCCACTGGAAAAAAAAACAATTTATTTGAGCTGGGCACTGGTGGCTCACACCTGTAATCTGAACTACTCAGGAAGCTGAGATCTGTCAGGTTCTATAGAGCTGATAGTGATCATGATTATGGTAGTGTGCAACCTACTGGAAGAAGACAGAAATCATTCTATGAGGCTGGAATTTTTCTGTTACTAAAATCAGGGGAAGATACTTCATGCAAACTAGATATCAATATTTTTGAGAATATAAACAAAATCTCCTCAACAAAATGCTAGCAAATGGAATTAAACAAAATTTTAAAACGGTTTTCCAAAATCATAATAGCTAAGTGGAAATGAAACTCTGTATGTCAGCATAGTTTGTCATTCTACAACTTATTATTTCAATGGTAGACTTTTGCTGTGAACCGCCATGCTTGAATTAGTTTTTTTATTAATTTTTTTTATTGTAAAGATGCTGTACAGAGGGTTTACATGAGTAAGGCAATGAGTACATTACTTGTCGACAATTGTTACCCCTTCCTTTGTGGTTGTCCCACTATCCCTTCCCGCCCCCACCTCCCACACTCCTCCCCACCCCACCCCCTCCCACCCCACCCAAAGTTGTAAAGTTCTTTCCAACATAGTGTCCTGTGGGTATCATTGTCGCAATGGGTCATCCTATGTCCTTGTTTCAGTGGTTTGTTATTCACCTTTCTCTCCCCAGATTAAGCAAATGTAGATACAAGATTCAGAGTAACAAAATCAAGTACAGTGACAACAGGGGATATACCTTAGGGGGAAGAACATACAAAGGAAAGAAACAACAAAAATATATAGTACATTTAAAACAATAAAAACCAATACAGACCTCTTGTGTCCATAGAGCTCCCGTTTGACCTAGCAATCTCACTTTTGGGCATTTACCCACATGAAAACAAACAAGGCCATACTAAAGCCACCAGCACAACTATGTTTATCACAGCATTATTCACCATAGCTAAGATATGAAACCAACCCAGATGCCCCTCAGTACTTGAGTGGACCAAGAAAATGTATACATATATATATGTATATATATACACACACACACATATATAATGGTGTATATGTGTATATATACATATATAATGGCATATATAATGGAATTCTATGCCTCCATCAGAAAGAATACCACCACCCCATTTGTTAGGAAATGGAAAGACTTGGGGGAAAAGTCACATTAAGTGAAGTAAGCAAGTCCCAAAGAAATTTAGGTCCCATGGTTTCATTTGCAATAATAAGTATACATATAGTATAATCTTATCAGATGAGCAGAAAAGCTCAAAAGCCATGTACATATGTCCATATAAGATGATGTTAGGTGGATTGTTTAAGTATAGAAATATACTATAAAAATTACAAAACCTTAGAATTTTATTAATCATTCAAATTTATGAGAAAATTAGAGTGAAAATCTTCTTGGTTTGAATTCCTTGTCATTCTATTTATAATCAATACATGATGGATTTATTTCATTTGAGGAGTTTGTTGTGATGATGTGACCATTCCTATATTTGATCACTTCAGTACTAAGGCCAATTAATATAACCCTGAACCCCACAATCTTTGGGGGGGATTTTTTTTGCTGGTCCTGGAGCTTGAACTCTGAGTTTGGATACTGTCCCTGAGGTCCTTTCTGCTCAAGGATAGTGCTCTACCACTTGAGCCATAGTCCACTTCCAGTTTTTTATGTGATCAATTGGAGATAAGAGTCTCTTAGACTTTCCTGCCTGGGATGGCTTCAAACTGCAATCTTCAAATTTCAGTTTCCTGAGTAGCTAGAATTACAGGAGTGAGCCATCTGTCTGGTGGGAAATATGAGCTTTGGGATCATAATTTATTTTATGTCAGTGAATCATTAAGAAACCTCTTCAGTTACAATAGTTAACATTCCTTCAAACCTGTTAAGAAAAACACCCAACTCTTAGAATTATTTATTGAATAACAAGAAATTAACTTTTTTTCCTATAGCTCTATGTGTATCTTCACTGAAAAATGTTAAAGACTTGTATAATGGATGGCTCACTTGCCTTCACTCTCTTCTGAAATTGCAGGAATGGTGCTTTTAGTAAGACCTCGTAGTATAGTAAATATGAGGGCACAAAGCATCTCAGTAGTAATCTCAGCAGGTGGAGGCAGGGGAATTGCAAATTCAGGTCCTGCCTTGGCTACAGGGAAACTGATGTCTCAAAACAATAAAATAAAAATGAAATTTTATGATATGTTTAGAAAGAGCCAATCATATGGCTTTCATTTGGCAAATCTGAGCATAGTAACAAATGTGCAATCTAGAGCAAGAAACTGTGCAATGCAGAAGAGATTTTTATCACTAGAAAGCATGGCTGAAACCAATAGTCTAGAGCTAAACTATAAACTTATTTAACATACATGAATCTTCAGCTTTGTTAGTCTTACAATTTAATACACAAACTTGATTTTTGTACTGGATATAATAATAGTTAACTGGTTATCTACTAAAAAACCATTGGCTCATATTTTTGCCTATATTTATTATTATTATTATTTATTTTTTGCCTATATTTTTTAAAATGTGAAAATCCCCTAGAGATGGAAGTGTGGTCCTGATGAAAGAAGGTCAAGATCAGGAATGGGGGGGGTGGGGTACTGGACAGACGCCTGCATCTGGTGGAAGTTGGAAGACAGCAAGATAAAGCAAAAACTAAGTAGAGAGTGGGCCAAGAGTCTATAACACAGGCCAAGGAATGGGAGCACATAATGAAGAAGGCTGAGTTTCATCATGTCAAGCAGTCAAGGTCAGAGCATGACAATAAAGTCAAGTGCAGACATGCTGACACTGAGGAGAAGGTCAGGGATCTGTCATAGAACTGCATAAGCCAGAAGCCATGTGTAGAAGTCAGAAACAAACAAGGACAAAAGCTGGGACCCAACAGTAGGGAACTAGGCCTGGAGTGTTAATAGGGCAGAAGCTACAAATGCAATTAGTGTGAGAACTTCTGGATATGCTCCCAGCCCCTCTTCAGCCTCATCCCCCTGAAATGGGACATGTAGGCTGAGTGGTGATATGAGGTTAGGAATGACTTGAGGGTTTAGAAGATTAGGAGGTAAACACATAGGCAGGCAGATTTGAAGAGAGAACTTTAATTACCACATCTGACAAATGAAAATCTTTTACCCTGGCTTTCTTTAAAAGTATAAATTCATAGTGCCAGTGGCTCTTGCCTATAATCATAGCTACTCAGGAGGCTGAGACTTGATTATTATGACGTGTAGTCAGCCCAGGCAGAAACATCCATGAAACTTTTATCTCCAATTAACCAGCAAAAAGCCAGAAATGGAGGAAGGTATGGCTCAAGTGGCACAGCACCAGCCTGAGTGAAAAAGCTATGGTATAGCACCCAGTTCCAGTGCCATCTAACTGGCACAAAAAGGTACACATTATTTTTTATTAGCATATGTTGTTAAACAAGGGGGGATTTCATTGTGAAGCATATAAATTCTTTTTTAAAACACTACAAACTTTATTAGAATTTACAGAATTTATAACACGAAAATGTTCTCCTTCTCCAGGTTATAAGATCAGTAAAGCAAGTTGAGAAATAAAGTTATGAATCTAGGAAGACTGACTTCCAAATCAGTTGCCTGTTTATTCTTGCAGCCTGCTTTCTCATCTGCTAAAATTATTTACTGTTTCCTTGCGGCTTCATTATTCTCTAAAATAGGATAACAATTAAAACACCACTTGTTATATTTGTGATTTACTACCTCAAATATCAGTTTCATTTTAAATAGGCTGTTTCTTTCCCTCAACTATTTAAAAATAATGAGCCTTATTCTAAAAAAGGAAAAATAGGCAGTCATGTGAATTAGGCAGGGATTCTCACATATCAGGGAGATTAAGCAAGATGTTAGATTGATACTTCTAAACACTGAAGTTCAGGAAACACTATAACCTGTTTTCACAATTTATATGATAGTGATTACATGATTATACACAAACAAACACACACACACACACACACACACACACACACACACACACTGAAAGGATGAAATTTCAAGTAATCTAGTACAAAGGGCATTTTACTATATCAGAAGTGGTGAATTTTTTTTATAGTCAGTTCCTGTGATATTAGATAATGATAGTTTTTAAATGACTAATTTTATTTCTTGGTCGTGGCAGAGATTCAGCTCTTGGAAAAGTCCAGTCATTTCTAACCTTCTCATTGTTTATTGTTAAGTGCCTGACAATGGGATTGGGTTTTTAAATATTTGGGTCTTTTCCATATGGAATGACACTCCAAAGGCAGTCATTTCCGGCGACATTTGGAATCCCAAGCATTAATTCTTTTCTAGGAACAATAGAAATAAACAATCCATTTTAGGTCTTTCTCCATTTCCTTCTTAAAAAGACCCATTTTACTTAGGCAGGTTCATATTCTCCCTGTAAATTCTTGGGTAATTTCCTCATTGTCTGGTGCTAAATATTTCTGAAAGTGGTGGCAAAGGAAGTTACCAGTGATTTTTGGACACAATAGACTAGGAAGGAATGGTTTTATCTGCTGCTTTCAATTCATCATCACACACACATACATACACACACACACACACACAACACACACACATACCATCCTGTCTCTCTCTCTCTCTCTCTCTCACACACACACACACACACACACACACACACACAGACTACACATTTATTCCCATACAACCACCAACAAGTTTGACTGATTAACTTGAAATTCTGTGTTCTTAATGTAAAAAAAGTAGTTTCCAAATAAACATTCCTTTATTCTTTGGAATCTTTGAACAAAAACTGTCATATTATGATCTTTAAAGCCCCCTCTGACTCATTATCTGTATAAAAACATTCACAAAATCACCAAGTTTATCTCAATGAGGATCAGAGGCCTTCACCAACAGATGCAGTGTATCTTGGCCCGATGATAAAATGTCAGTCTGTAGCTTAAATGACTTTATCTAGTTGGAAATCTAGAACATTTGAAAAAATAAATTTCTGATGTCTTCTTCCTCTTTGCTGTCATTATTACTTTATCCTCATGTGAACTGTCTAATACAGTGTTAGCTTAGAGATGTATACACTTTTATTTGATAAGCTACATAGATTTTCAAAGTAAGTTTAATGTTTCACATGAAAATTTAATTGCAATTCCACCATTAATTTACTTGATGTATATTTTCAAAAGTTATTAGTGACAATTTACATCAACAAATAATTTGTTCTTTTTTTAGATTGAGGATTTCTTCATTACCTTGTTTTCATTAGATTTTTTGGCAATGACATTTCTATTAAACAAAATTGCAAGAACTCACAAAAATGATTTCTGTGACACATATGTACATAAATATACATATATTCCTTTTTGACATGCTTCTCATTTTTATTTACATTTTGTGCCAGTACTAGAACTTGAACACTTAGGTCTTTCACTCAGATTTTTAGCTTATGCTTAGTGTTCTACCATGTGAGCCATGCCTCTAGTTCCAACTTTTGTTGGTTAATTGGAATTAGAGTTGTGCAGTCTTTTCTGCCTGGGCTTGCTTTGAACTAAGATACTCATATCTTGAACAGCTAAGATTATAGGCACAAACAATGAGCATTCAACTTAACCTCCTTTTCTTTTTCTCAAAAATATTTTTACCCAATTTTGCTTTGTACATTGCTCTTAAATCACCACACTTAGATTGTCATATTGTAAAAACTATTTTTCATACCATATTCAAATTGACAAAGTTGGCAAGCCCAGAAAGAAACAAGAACATTAAAATCAACCAGATGTCTACATCTGGTTGAGAGCTTTCTCTTTAGAGGCAAATAAAATAGATAATAACCTTGAGTTGCCAGAATTTGACAAACTAGACCAAAACAACCAGGGGGTAGTAAAATGAATTTATAGAAGTCAGAAGTCAGTGTGTGAGAAACACAACTCTTAACTTATTCTGATCACTGATAGATGGTTTTTGTCCCTTTCTAGGTGGAAAGCCATAAGTGACTGTGATGAGATTCAGCTTCTCCATCACCCACCCATTGACAGTTCATGTTTATGCAAATCGTCATGTGCATTCTGTCAGTGATTTATTAGGCATATTTGTGAGAACTTTATAGCTTTAAGGAGGGAATGTGTCATTTGTCAAAGGGTTATATTTTGTTAACATCAGCACCAACGCCAGTCATGTGCTACACAGGACCAACGCTACATTAACTCTTCTTACCAGCAAAAGTGCAAACATTGTCTGTAAGCTTCCCTGTCTCAGTCTCTCAATATCTACCATAATTCCCTCTAGTCGAAGATTAATATTACATGGTTCCTACTCCTTAGTATGAGGCAGGTGGAGTTTCATAGAAAGGGAACGTTTTCTTTTTTTTAATTAATAAGTTTTTTATTGTGAAAACAACATATAGCAGGATTACAATTACATGAGCAAGGTAGTGAGTACATTTCTTAACAAGCATTGTTGCCTCCTCCTTTGTTTCCCTTTACCATCCCTGCCCTCCCACCCAACCCCCACCCCTCTACCCCCTTCCCCACCAAAGTTGTAAAGTTCGTTTTTAAACATAATGTCTTGTACATCTCATTGTTGCAATGGGTCCACCTGTATCCCTATGTAAGCAATTTGTTTTTTCCCTTCCCCTCCACAAATTATACCAACATCAAATACAGTGAAAGCAGGGGTTATACTGTAGAGGAGGGACATACAAAGCAAAAAAGAAATCATCTTATAATATGTTAGAAACAATTGCAAGAAAGAAAAAAAACTATTTGAGTCCTTATCTTGGGGTTCATTTTGCCTAACATCAACTTATCTGTCCGTTTCTGCTTGTCTCAGACATATAACTAGTTATTCTAAATAAGGGAAACCATGAGACCTATGTTTCTTTGGGCCTGGCTTACGTCACTTAATATAGTTTTTAGTAAGTAATGTCAATGTAATCTTCTATGAAATTTTCACAGATGTGAATTTTTTGTTAAGAATAGTATTTCTTATAGAAAGCTAGTCAGATTTAAAAGAGTGACCAAACTCAAGCATAGCAAAAGCTTACATGAATTCTGCTGCTCATGGTCATGTTCACAGCCTGCTATACATTTTACTCCCTTCTAGTGCAGAGAGATTTTAGTAGCTGCAGTAAGTTCTCCATTAATTTGAGTAAATGAAATCAGGATACTAACTCTATTTGGTCTTAAGACATAGATATTTTATCCTGTTTCTTTCTCAATTCCTGTCATAATTTCCACTTTCAAATTTAGTCATTAATTTAGTCATTCGAATTGGTTCTCTTATACATACTACAAAGAGATATTAGTTAAAATATCATGAAAACACCAAATTTGAAAGAAAAGATAGAAACAGATTACAGACAAAATAATGAATGAAAATGTCAAAAGTGCTACAGATAAAAAGCATCTTAAGAAAAGAGACAAAAGGGAGATACATTCAAGAAACAAGTGATTTAGGTGCCCAGAAAATCAAATGACTTCAAACAAAAGAGGTGAGTAGACAAGAAAAGAAAAACTAAGAAAAAGAGATACCATGTGGAGTGAAGATAGAGGGAAAGAAAGAGAGCTTACATCTGCATACCTACATACCACTGTGATATATTTACGGTGCTCATGATGACATGTGTAATTTTTGCCTTCATCTGTGTATTATTATTAGATACTATAATTCTATTTTGGCAATATGTGGGACACTAAAGCCATAAAGTTGAACAAATGAGATCCATGCCAATTTTAGAATTGACTAATCTCTAATGGAGAGCATAGATTTATTGGAATAGTGATATGATCTTAAATTGAATTTTCAACAAGATGTTTTATCCTTTCCCACATTCATGAATTCAATATATATTTCCTGAGAGCCTAGTATGTGTCTGGAATTGAAATGTATACTGGAGTCAAAAGCAAGTATTCCACCTACGATTCTTGAAGAAAAGTATATGGTAGTAGAACTAAGGGACACTGTCAACAAACAATGGAATAAATACAGTTTTCAGGCTGGATGAATTCTACAAGCAGAATCAAAGTGTTCGAAGAATGAAGGGACTAATGGACATGGAAAGGGCAGAGATGACTCACGGATAAGACACTGGGGCAACTCCCTTAGGGAAGGAAAGAACAAAGCAGCTGACATCTAGGGACCAGTATCTCAGATTAAAGAAAAAGAGCTGTGTGGGGATAAGGGCTTGCTCTGATCAAGTAGGTAGAGAAGAGTTAGTGAAGAGGAACCAGGTCGGAGATGGATGTTACTGATAGTTATCAGATGCTACCAACAGTGGCCTAGCATATGGGAGAGCTAGGCAGATTAGTGTAAAATCCTGATTCTACCGCTTAGCAATTGGGCATCCCGAACAACTTGAATACATTTTTTGAAACCTACATGCACTAATTGGGATGATAATAAGAGCATTTTTGTGGTTATTGTAAAAATGAGAAGAAATAATTCTAAGTAATTCTAAGTGTGCTCTGACGCATTTTTGAATTTTCTCCACACAGAGTAACTGATAAATAAATATTAGTATATTGCAATAACTAATGGGTTGTGAATTTCTGCCACTGTCACCACTGGTATGTGTCTGTAATCCCTCAAATTGCATTACATAGGATGTTTTCCCTTAGTTCAGTTCAATTTGCTCTGAGTCATCAGGATTTCTTTCACTAAAATGCTACTCTCATCATTGTGTCCTTTGTGGCTTCTTATAATTTGGTACAATTACACAAGTCAAAAAGCATGTCTTAGGCCTGGGAAGTTGGCTCAGTAGTATAGTACTTGCCTTGCATGCATGAAACCCTGGGTTCAATTCCTCCGTACCACATAAGCAGAGAATGTCAGAAGTGGCACTGTGGCTCAAGTGGTATAGCCTTGAGGTAAAGAGTTGAGAGATAGCACCCCGGCCAAGAGTCCAGGCCGCATGACCCCCAAAAAAGCATGTCTTGCTGAGTGCTGGTGGCTCATGCCTATAAAACAAGCTACTCAAGAGGCTGAAACTAAAGATTGCTGTTTGAAGCCAGCCCAGGCAGGAAAGTCCATGAGACTCTTATTTCTAATTAACCACCAAAAAGCTAGAAGTGGCTCAAATGTAGCCTTAGGGACAGCACCCAGGCCCTGAATTCAACCCCAACACACACACACACACACACACACACACACACACACACACACACATAGGTCTCATGGCTTTGCACCTGGGATAATATTTTTAGTCTCTCTACTCATTTCCTAACATAAAATAGTAGTTTTAGGTGGAAAGAAAGGTACTAGACAGATAATGGTTGGTAAGCTAAGTGCATTTCTGACAAACTCTGATACTACTATTATTTATTTAACAACTCAAGATGGAGAAATACTAGTGGAGCATGAGCATTTTAATACCACATGATAAGTGCTGGCCACAGATTTAAGTAAGTCCCATTGGAAGATGATATCCTAAGTAACATATAAGACAAAACAAGGATTGGATTTATTCCAAAATGAGTTTCTCAAACACATTTACATGCAATATATATGTACATATGTATTATATAATACATATTTATTTATAAAAAGCAACTTATGAACATAGAGGAATATTCGAGCAGTCAGTACAAACTAATAATGAGTACTGTAAAAGTATAGTGTTTTCCCATTTTAGGTATCAGTTTCTCTTCCTAAAAGAAATGGCTTAACAATTTCCTATGCTTCCAGAAAATCATATAAATACCCTCAGATAAATATGCATATGCATGTATTATGTTCCTATATATATGTGGACATAAATATATATTATTAATTTTACCCAAATGGGAACATAGCACTGGTTGTATTATACTTTTAATGCTAGGTGGCAATCCATTGTTCAGATAAATAATAATTAATTTTACCTGGTCTACTTTAGTTCCACATTTAGATTCACTTTCTTATTACAACAATATTGCAATGAATGTTCAAATGTCTATATGTTTGCAATATATTGGCATGAAAAATTCTTAAAGGTAGAGTTGCCAACTTGAAGCTATTTCTATATAGCTGTGTAACAAAATTGTTTCTGTAAATAAATGTCACTCTTTTACATTCCTATGCATCAAATATGTAGATAGCATTTCCCACACAGACTTGTCAACCCTGTAATCTCAGTATTTCCTTTCCCTGTCGACAGCTGGAATATATTTCATAATATATTTTCACACCTTTATAATCATCCTAATCTATTCAATCATATGCTCTCAGGAATGTAATAACTCCTTGTGTGGTGTAATAGTTACTAATGTTCTTATGAATATTACCTTTTTCTTATGTCTATAAATAAAAAAATCTGTCACATTTATACAAGTGTTAACCTCATTTATAAGGAACATAGTAACCTTGTTTATTGAACAAAGTAGATCAATAGTTTACACTAATACCACCCAACACTCCAACGACAAAAAGAAAATGGTGGTTAGTTGGGACCCTTGCTTTTTAGAATTAACCAGTCCTCCTGACAAAGCTACAAAATTCAAAGTGGCAGGCCTGTAATGTGATCATGTTAAAGAACTTTACAGTGGGATTTGTCTTTTCAATGTGACTTGGGGAAAATTGAATTTCCTGATTTCAAATGGCAAGCTCTGCTATTATATACTTTGTAATTTCAAAGAGCATCTGTCACCACACAAAGATAAATATATTTCTTGCATTTAAAAAATAAAAGAAAACATCTGGTACTTTTTTTTTACAGCAAGCCTCAGGCCAGCTCTGAGCAATGAATAAAAAATGTGCTATAGATAGAATATTATTTTGTGTTACTTTCCATTTAATCAGAAAATGTGGAATGTTTGCATTAAGCATCTTTAAAACTCAGCCATAAAAGCCAGGTCTCCACAAGGGCATGGAAATGTAGTGAATGGGTATTATTTTTGCATCTTTTTGATATTTTTTCATGCACTAATAAATAATAATGGAATAGTTTAAGGATATGTTTAAGAAATAGTTTAAGAAATAAACTGTTTGAGGGATAGCTTATGTTGACAGTGAGAGTTTTAAGGCTTGTTGAGTTTTATATTCTTTGTGCTGGCTTATGTTAAATATGATCTATTTTCATTCACGGGATTATTTTGTGTGTGATGGTTCTGGGGTTTGAACTCAGGGCCTGAGTACAAACGGTTTCCCTGAGCTTTTGCTCAATACTAGTGCTCTACCACTTGAGCCAGACCTCTACTTCTGACCTTTTTGTGAGTAGTTTATTGGAGATAAAAGTCTAACAGACTTTCTTGCCCTGGTTGGCTTTGAACCACGATCCTCACATCTCAGCCTCTTGAGTAGCTAGGATTAGGAGTGTGAGCCACCAATACTAGCTTGCCACAGGATTTTTTGTGTGTGTTTTTATGGGCCTTGCAATCAGAGCCTGGGCACTGTCCCTTAGCTTTTCCACTCAAGGCTAGCACTGTACCACTTGAACCATAGATTCTGGCTTTTTTCATGATTAACTGGAGATAGGAGTCTCATAGACTTTCCTGACAGGATGTGCTTGAACCACAATAGCTAGGATCATAGGCATGGGCCACCAGCACCCAAGAAGAAATGTTTTTAATGTAACAGCTATAAATATTAACTCAGCTAAGAAGACACTAACACTTTTTGTCATCTTACATGCATTGTAAAAATCAAATACCATATGGGGACTAGTCAGAGACACATGATAAATTGGAGGGATTTTCATTACAACTCAAGGCATCGAGTAGGAGCCAGTTTTACTTTAAAAAATCATATAAAGCTGTACAAGCCCTCAGCAGGGTAGAAAGTCTGAATGTATTCATCATATAGTTACTCAGTATTAATGGATGGAATGCGGCACATTGGCTAATACACAGATAAGGGGATCACTAGACAGAGTGAAATGTGACCTCTTTCAAAAGCTGAAAATTGGAGCAGTACTGCCATTTTACCAAATATTTAAGATCAGTGAATCTCAGAGTAAAGAGGTTCAAAGAAACTCAAACAAACTGAAAGAGATAGCAGTCTCTGCTTCTCCTCCCAGTGCTGAATGCACCGCACGAAGTGGTATGGTTAACATCATCTGTGCAACATCATTAGGATATAAGGAGATGATAATGTGAACATGTGCATGAAATGATTTTGTATGATTTATCTTCTCTGTCCTCTGTCTCAACTGAGAATAAATGTATTAAATCACTCTGCTGAATTTAGAAATTAGCGAGTACAATGCTTGCAAGCCTCAAAGGTAGGTGAGAGTGCTTGTAATTTCTTGGTGTGGGGTGAGTGGTTAGAGTGTAATTGTTCAAACATCTGTTTTAGGAAACTCTCAACACTGCCAGTCACCACATCCTGTCTGAGTTATTATTCTCTGTCAGCCTGTCCTGTTCACCTTGGTAATAATTGGTAAGTGTCTTATGTGTTATGATGCAAAACATCACTTTTGTAGGAATCCAAAGCCTATCACACAGACCTATCCTTTCTTTTGCTTCTATTATTTAGTTTGAGGAACCAAAATTCGTTTCTACAATTTCCCTGTTATACAATAAGGGCCTACTTGTTATGCTGCCTGAGAAGCAAGAGGTACTGAGTTGGAGAACAGCAATTCAGATTATATGTCTGCTTAGGCTGCACTTGACCAGCTATCTTGGTGAGATTCAATTGCTTTATCCAATTTTGTGGATTCAGAAGAGAATCCTAACCACTTAGCCCACACATGAGATATCTACTCTGTTTCTATCCTTGCAGATTCTAATTTACTTTCTGGTTTGGGGCTGACTGGCTCTTCTCGGTGTTTGGTTATTGCTTATTTGTGTTTTGCCATGGAATTACACCTTCCTTTACCTTCTATAATCAAAGCAAGGTTCTGTTCACATCTCTGCATTTTTCTGCAATACAACAGGTATTATTCCAACTATAGATACCAATATTAACGCCCTCCACTTTTCAAGGAGACATCAAATATTCTATTTTCTTTCTATAGCTCTTTTCCTAAGTAATTTTACAAACGAGTTTCATTTCCACGAGTCAGATCATAAGTACAATGCATCTTGATCAATATTACCCCTTCCATCATTGCCTTCCATCTTTCTCCATCCCTTTCATGCTCTTTCCAAGAATAACTGCTTTTATTCTTGTTGATCCATTCTGACATTAGTTAGATGTCCTTGGGTGTGCCCTGAAAGTGTTTTTGCTAATGTTAATTTCCCTCCTGGTATTTCCTTCATCAATTCAATAGCACAGTACATAGAACATTTAGGAAACTTTATATGAAGTCTTCTAAGATGTCATTTTTCCATTGCTGCAGGCAAAAGCAGATGTCTGATTTGCACTCAAAATTACTTTATAGTCTAGATCTTCAGATCAGAGCTAGAAAATAAAGCTAAAAACCAACTGAAATACCTCTGACCTCATTTGCTCACTAAAGTTCACCTGCAGCCAAGCACTAGCTAACAATGAGAAATTTTGGAGTTACTTTGTAATATATTCTGATGACAATTTGGGAGTAAATGCCAAGATATAGATGTAATTGTTGGTTTAAACAAAAAGATTCTAGTATTTCCATGTAGCCTTTCCCTACATGCAACTGTCTGAAGCTATTATCTAAACCAACTGTTTTGATTTGTTAATGACAGCATCCTCTGTGATATCCGGAATTGGCCTTCAGTACAAGGCAAAGCTGGCAGCCACGGACTTGCCTCAAGTGTCAATTGCTAAAAGCCCCCACGGACCAAACTAGCATCTTGTGGAACTTAAAGGGAGAGGTGCAAACACTTTGTTTTCTGTCTCAAGAACCTGCTGATGCCCAGGCAAAACCCAATTACTCATTGCAACACATTTATATCAGACAAGTACTTGTAAAACAATGACTACATGCGAGGTGTGAAGAAATAAGAAAACGCACAAGGTGAGTAGGAAAATGACCTGGCCTCAACGGCTAACAGAGAAGTGTGAGGAAAATATCAGAATGAAGCTCTCACAACACAGCTGATTCTTCAGTGGAACTTGAAGGCTGAGCAGACTTCTTTCTGGGAAGGAAGGAATGCAAATACATCTAAGATATGAAGCATGACTACAACTGAGAGACAGGAAAGAGATGATGTGTTCTAGAAAAGGAAAACTTCATGAAAATATTCTAGCCAAATTGGACCATTAGGTATATGTGGAAATAAAGTTCAAAATATAGGTAGCATGGAATGCTGTGCAAGCACTTTATGTTCCATTTGAGTTTGAGATTTTCTTCTATAAGGCAATGGGGAGATTAATCAGTGAAATAATATCATAAGACCTGACAGAGCACTGGACATGAAGAAACAGAAAGAGATTAAACATTAGCCTAAATGGTAGGAGACTGAATGGCTTATTCTGAACTTTCAGCAGGTAAAGGAACTGGAATTGAGAACATATACATATCATTACAATAGGACCATGTGCTACTTCTTAGTTATGGAAGGAGAAGAGAGGGCATTTATTGTCACTGAAATAGGAACTTTAGAGGTGCCACTACAATAGAAGTCTTGTGTTATAACGGAGCTTTCATCAATAAAATGAAGTAAAATTGCAAGCAAAGAATACAGAAACTGAATAAGTGATTAATGTCAATTCTTCGAACTTTTCAGAGAATGAATATGTTAGTCAGAACTTAAGGGGTCAAGATTAAACAGCCAGGGAATAAGTGAAACAAGTCCTGAAGATTGTTTCCCTCAAAGCATGTGCTGATTCTTAAAAGCAAGGGCACTTAAGAAGTGGAAGGCGACTAAAAGGTGTCAGTGCTATCATGGGCCATGTACAGCTAAACAAAACATGGAGTTTAGTCCCATCAACTATTCAACTCAGATCTATGAGAATTTATGCCCTGTAAGTAAAACAAGATCAATATGGAACCATAGAACTAAAATCAGACACAATTAATCTCCGTTTGGATTGAGTAGATCTGCACTTCTGCCTAATAGAGAAGAATACCTGCTCTGAGGAAAGCATTCCATCAACAGCCTCTGCAGATTGCTGTTTTACATGGCAGCCTTTGGCCACATGGCTATGTCACAGGATTAAAATAGGTGAAAATGGACTTCAAGTAACCATTTAGTTACTCAGTTAAATGATCACAGTTCAAGTGCTCATCAGTCCCTAGTTGCAAGTCAATAGCATATTGGAATACACGAACAAAAATTTTTCTTCAACATTGTGGGAAGTTCTATAGAACATCCTATTCTAATGTCTGGGAGGGAAGATGACTCTATGTTTGATTAAGAAATGGAGAGACATGGGAGTCATATAGGAAGACTAATAGGAATAAGCCAATGGGAACTTAGGATGGCTTATTAGCTCAGAAACGATTAGCTCAGAAATCCTGTGCGTTCAGAGATAAAGATATTCCTTTACTTCCAGGATAGGGTGTTGTCTGAGTCCCCTTTAGGATGCTATAACAAAATGTGCAAGGCTTTATTCTTTATGAAGAAATATGTATTATTTAGTTCATAATGTTGGAGGCTTAGCATCTAAAATTTGGTGGGGGGGGAATTTGTTCAGGCTTTGGTAAGTGTTTCTGTAACTATATCATAATGTAGCCAAAGGTCTCATGGAAGTTGATGTATAATGGAAAGATCACAGGGTGAGCTAGGCACTCAGAGACCAAGGACCGGACAGTTTTTCTCTTTTATAACAACTTGCTCCTGTGGGACCACCATGTTTCAAGGTGATGCCCCCAATAACCTCATTAACTCCCACTGGACCCTACCTCTTCAAGGTTCCATCACTTTTCACATTCCCACATCAAGCACACTTCCAGCATATGAATGCTTGGGAACACATTCACACCATATTCAAACTACAGCATATGGGTACCTAATACAGGAGAAGGTCAGAAAAGTCTACGGACATTTACAACCTATCTCTGAGGAGAAAGTGAGGACGTTCTTTGTAGGTTTTGTGGCCTGCTTTGGGGAGAGAAGAGGAAAAGCAGCAAAGCCATTCCAGTCTCTGAGGTTTTCTCTGTTGTTTAGCTTTAAATACTCTATAGACCAAGATACTTTATTGGGGGGTTGTATGGTCTCAGCCCTATGAATTGTAAGTCTTCAAGTTTACCAATATTGCTGCACTGTTTAATCTTTTGCTAATTCTTTCCACAAATGCTTTTATCGTGTCATTTTCATCTTTAGCAATTTGCTTTTGTCTTTTGTTTACACATTACATTTTTTACTTAACATGCTACATCTTTCTCTAGCTTCCTGAGTACATGAAATATAATTATAATGATTGTTTTTAAGTCATTGTATGATGATTCTATGCATGAATTTGGAGGGCGTTTTTTAAACTGATTTTTCTCTCAAATGAGTTTCATCTTCCTGAATCATTAGGTTTATATTGGAGTCCAGGCATTGTAAATTTTACCTTTTTGAGTGATGAATCTTTTCATATAATCTAGTAAACATTCTTGGACATTGTTCTAAGATGTAGTTAAGTTACACTAAAATAGTTTGATCTTTTGGAGGCTCGCTTCCAAATTTTCTAGACAACATAGGAACAGCCTTTATTCTAGAGACACTTTTAATCACTCCTGGGTGTTTAGAGATACTTTTACACACTTTTCTGTGTATCTACCCAATGTCCTTTGAATTATGAGTGCTTCTCTATTCAGACTGATGGGGATATACAGTATTGCTGTGCTATGCTCTAAAGTTGGTTTTCCCTATAATTTTCATGCAGTTTTCCTCTTCAATTTAAAATTTCTTCTTATTTGTGCCCTGATCAGTACTTATTCAGCTAAAAGTCTCTGCAGGTTTCCAAAATGCATCATACGTGTACTATGTATATACACAAGCACACAGCTCCCTTTCTGTCTGGAATTCACCCCTGAAACTCTAGCTTCTTCCACTTCTCCCTGGACTCCAGGATGTCTCCCAAGTGAATGAGATACTTCCAGGCTCCAACTGATTTTTCTCTCTCTGTGTGATGATCTAAAAGCCTCAAACGGGTCAGCTGGAGAAACCATAGGTTCTCCAGGTTTGTTGCCTTCTTTGGAGATACAATGCTATGGTCCGGATTGGTCTCCCCAAATTTCTACATTGGGAACCTAAATACCAAAATGGTTTTTAGGAAGTAATTACTATGAATTGAGTTAATAATAGTAGGTCCTAATTTGGTCTCTTTTTCTCCTTTCCTGCCTCCATTTACCAGGTAAGAACAAAGAAAGAAGGCATTCCTGGGTAATTGGACTTCAACTTGGACTTTCTTGCTTCCATTATCTGAGAAAATAAATTTCTATTGTTACAATTTGCTTACTCTGTGGTATTTTGTTTTATTATCCTTAGCAGTACAATACACAATATATATTAGTTTCTGAATAATACTAAATTTTCTCCCTTTTATTTCTTTGAAAATCAGTGTAAAAGATGTCATATCAATGTGGTTAAAACTAGAAAGTAAAAGTCAATCAAAATTCTATCATACTGACACTTCTATAGCATTTTGAGTACTGATTTCTGGTAAGTTTTGATGCACATACCCAGATCAGTCACAATATGAATTATTTATGATTCATATACAGAAAATATTAAATTTGCATATACAGATTTCCAACAAATATTCTGACTTGAATTCACTTACTCTTCAATATTGAACATGCTTTTCCTATTGAGCTGAGTATGAATTCATTCCTCTTGGGTTACTATGTATGATGATATATAATGGTTTTCTGTATGTGTGCTGGTCCTAGAGCTTGAACTTAGAGCCTGAGAGCTTTCTCTGAGCTTTTTGTCCTCAAAGCTAGCACTCTACAACCTGAACCACAGTTTCACTTCTGGCTTTTTTGGTAGTTCATTGGTGATAAGAGTTGGACTTCCCTGTCCAGGTTAGCTTGGAACTGAGATCCTCAGATCTTAACCTCCTGAGTAGCTAGGATTACAGGTGTGAGCCCACAATGCCTGGCTATACATAAATTTGGTAAGTATTATTTTATAGTTTAAACTTTCAGGAACCCAATTACTACATAGATACAAGCTTTGAGATGATTCTTCTGTCATATTGAATTGTTTTTAATGTTTTCTATCAGTATCCAATATCTACTGCTGTAAAATTAGTTCTAGAAGTATATTTTACTTTATCTATTGTATCTAAAGTATTAGGATTATCACTGGAATTAGTATAAAAATCAATAGTGACAAAGGAGGGGATAACAATGCTCAATTGGAAATGTGCTCATTACCCTATTCGTGTAACTGTAACCCCTCTGTACAGTATCTTTACAATAAAAATATAAAAAATAAAAAACAATAATAAGTTATCTCATACTATATATTTTGCTAAGTATTTTTATTCCAGTATACATTTCATAATTACAGCAATATTTGCTAGCCACATTTGATTACTCACATAACCACAGGGTGATCTATTGGTCAATGTAACTCTCTATTGAATTTGTTTGAGGGAACAGAAAATCAGTTCTAAAGTTTTGTTTCATATGTTGAATATAAGTGAAGCAGCATGTCATATGATTATTTTTCTCTTACTGTCTCAGTGAGACGCATCTGAAATGAACTATTATTCCAGCTTGTGATTTTGCTTTATCAAGTTAACTTACAAGAGGTACATTTTTCTTGTGTGTGTGTGTGTGTGTGTGTGTGTGTGTGTGTGTGTGTGTGTGTGTGTGTGCAGGCTTAGGAGCTCTCAAAAATGATGGAATCGTATTATCACATTTAATCTTTTCAGGAATTGGAGCATACATGAGTAAAATATCCTAAAGTCATAGTAGAGAAGATTGGGCTCTCATCTTGAGTACTTAGAGCAACTAAGGAGGTGGCTCAGGAAAGACCAATGTTATATTTTACTTTTGAGGTCATTTTGTCTGGTGAATAGAATGATCAGAAGCAGGGAATTTTACGAAGTAAATTAACTTTTCAGCAAACCCAGATTATTAGACCCTGGACAAAGTACAGTCATGAACTAGACTTATCAGCTAAAATCTGGCCTACTGTGTAATCCTTTGTGTATCCTTAAGTGATTTCTTTAGAATTTCATAAGGAATAAAAAATATTGAGGGGGAGATCACCTTTCATTTTTCTCTTGAAAATTCATCTGCCATATGAGCAGCTTTTGATTCCTAGGAAATCCACAACAAACATTGCACCTGGCAAAGTACTGATAATTAGTATCTGCTCACATTTGTATGCGATGCTTCGTATGTTAAATCCGTTATTTATCTTCTGTAGGTTTAAATTCAGGTTCAGATGTAGTTCAGGCAAATCAAATTATGTAAACAAGTTACAAAATAATTTCATTTCCTCATGTCATGTCCACAATATAAACTTATCAAAATGAGAGTAGCCCAAGGTTGAAGAGGGCAAACTAATCAAATTGACTTAGAAAAGACTTTGTAGATATGTTTGAAATAAAATATAAAATAAACATCAAAACAATTTGTAACAAGAAAAAGTTACATAGTAAAGCCAAATATGTGTGTATTGATATTTTTCTAGTCGCATGCTGGTTTAAAAACAACCAAGAGTACAAATGCAAAATAATAGATAAGAGAATAACTAATCACAAAGTACCGTCTACATTAATAACATTAAGGGCACACATTTGCTCTTAGTTTTCTAGCAGCCAATTAGGAACAGGAACTTTGATGGGTTACAGAATTCACAGTGTTGTTAAGCTAGAATTAACTTGTGTTGAATGAAACAAAACACATTTTTATTTTAAAATCAGAAGTCATGTTTTATTATCTTTATGAGATAAGAAGAGATAATATGAGATAATAAAACAGTAACAGTATCACCTATGTAATCCATATAGTGAAGAATTTCAGAACAAACTGAAGGTCAAATAACCAACTACACTGGGGGTGATTTGACCTGTATTTGGTCATCATTTGTATAAAACAGGAATACAACAAAGCAAGAAATATAGTAAGACAAGCACAGATCCAACACTTGCTCAACTACCAGCTAAACTTGTTTCTTTGGAAAGGAGCTTAGATTTTTCTGGGTTCCAATTTCCTCATCTGGAAAATAATGGTGCTGATTTCAAAGGTTTTTCCAGCTCACATTTTCTGTTTCTAAGAAAGGAACCACATGACTTACTAACAAACATGAGAGTCATTAAGAAACCTTTCCCTTTCACTGTCTGCAAAATCATTTTGAAACAAAATGAGTAAAATAGTTCTCCAAAATAAAGCAGAAACTGACTTTGTATCTCATTGGGTAGAACATGACTTATATTTTATAATCTTTCATACCTATAGGTGTACTCATATAATCAACAATGATTAATCACCTGAACAGACAAGTACCCAGAAACTTCTTAGTGTTCCAGGTGAGCATTTCAACTTGTCAAAAATGGATTGAAGGCAGACACCGATGGCTTAAGCTTACAATCCTAACTACTCAGGAGTCTGGGATCTGAGAATCACCATTCAGACAGGAAAGTCTTGTGACACTCTTTTCTCCAATTAAATCACAGAAAAAGCTGGAACTGGTGCTGTGACTCAAGTGACAGAGTGCTTGACTTGAGCAAAAGGAGTTCAGGGACAGCACCTAGGCCCAGAGTTCAAGTCTCAGGATTGGAAAAAATAAAATAAAATAAAAATGGATGGAAGCTGGGTGCCAGTAGCTCATATCTTCAGTCTTAGGTTCTCAGGAGACTGAGATAAGGATTGCAGTTTGAAGCAAGCATGGGCAGGAAAGTCCACAAGAATCTTATCTTCAATTAGCACCAAAAAGTTCCAGAAGTGTGTCAAGTGGTAGAGCAAAAGAAGCTCAGTGACAGTGCCCAAACCTTGAGTTCAAGCCCAAGACCACACACACACATACACACACACACACACACACACACACACACACACACACACACACTATGGATTGAACTGAAATCCACCCAAGTTATTGGGCAAGACTTTGAATATTCTACTAAATATGAACTAATATTTTATTAGCACAAACTGTGAAATACATTCTTCTGGATAGTGTAGAAAATAGCAGCAAACACATTTAAGACAAAAAGGGATCATCAATACCAAGTTTAGTATTTCTCACTGGTCAATAGTAAGATATTTTCAAAAATTATTCATTAGATTCACCTCTTATATGATTTTTAGCATTCAATAAATAGGGGCAGCTCAAAAGTTATAATTGTGCTAAACACACAGATGAGTGTGCATGCAAATAACAATTTCTTTTGCAACTTTTACCAGTTACAGATAAAACTAATAAAAGAAAACTGCTTTGAATAGTATTAGTATGAGTCCTGGGAATTTTTAACCCCAGACTATAGTGTAATTCTATTATGAATACTTGAGGAAACACTTGTTTTAACAGACTACACATATGAAGTAGAAGTAACATTTTGCCTTGCAAATAAAATCTCTACCATTTCTTACCCCAGACAGGGAAACAGGGAAAATTTGGAGTTTTCCATGTATATATTCTTATAATTAAGTTCATGGCTAGTGAAATAATCTGGGCTGCAGGCACTCAAGAGATGTCCCTCTGTGTTCTGCAGGTGTGGTTGAAGAACACATATGCCAAATGCATAGCATACTTCGAGTAATCCCAGTCGAATCAGCTGGAATATTGTGGATAAAATTGTGTATTTAAAGCAAGGTCTTGTTAAATGGTAGCTTTCACACCTCATATGTAAGTTATATGTATATTTCTAAGAAACTTAAATTTTTCTATTCCTTTGGTCTACCATTTCTTAGTTAGAAGATCAATTTTATTTCGTAAGCACTAATACCTTATTTTTCAACTAATATCAACAAGATGAGCTTTCAATTTCATCTGACAGCACTGCAGCAAAATATTTTTAATAGTGAGTAGAGTGTTAATTCTTCATTTTTTTTCCTCTTCACGATGGTTGAAGGATTATGTAAACAGAAAGAAGCAAAGGAGGGAGGTAGCAGAAGGAGGGTGGAACTTCATATGAATTGCTCCTTAGGGTAGGATCACACACATACTTTTACCCATGCTCAAAATTCATTTACAATTTCTAGGGAGCAGTCTATCATTTCTCTCATTTCTCATATACATATAAATTCAGTACTCCCACTTAACTCCACCACTTACCAGAATTTAGGAAAATCATTTTCCCAGGACATTGTTTGGGATTAAAGGTAGATCCTGGTATACACTAAAGCATTTGATAAATACTAGCTCCCTTTCCATAATAAATGGTTTAGGAAAATAAGCCATAAAATCAAAATAGGTGTTCTAAAATCCTCTATCAGATAGAAATGTACCTCTAACGTAATGTTCTTTGTTTCTGTACAAATCAATAAATATTCAGTGTTGATTGGTTTCTTTGATGTGTGTTGGGGCCTGTTTTATACTCTCATATTTTCTGTTGTCTTTGTTTGATCTTTTTGGGGAGAAGTTTGCTACTATCTCCACTGTGATGGTGGTTCTATTTAACTTTTCCTTTATCTATTTGGTATATTTGTTTAGAATCAATTAATTAATTAATTAATTTAGAATTATTATATCATGCTGATATAATTAAGCACATTAGTTGGAGAACCCCTGTATCTCTAATAATTCTTGTTTTTTTAATTTTTAAAAAAATTTTATTGTCAAGGTTAATTCTTGTTTTCTTAAAGAGTATTTTCTTGATGTCAGGGTAACAGCATTTTTCCCCTCTGCTTTATAGATATGCTTGGTTTATATTTTTCTGTCTTTTACTTTCATGCTTTCTTATGTCCATGGGTTTTAGGCATCTCCAGTAAATACTGGAAGGCTAGATTTTAAATATCAATATGATGTTTTCCATTCATGAGATTAATTTGTTTATTTCTACTGTAATTATTAATATTTTCATATTTATTTCTGTTATCTTATTCCATATATTTAATTTATTTTTTATCTCTCTTTTTGTAACCTTTTGATAAATGCTGGATTAATAAAAATTTCTATACTATTTGGGACTTATATACTCACTATTTGGGTTTTTGTGTGTATTTGGGGGTATTTTTTATTTGAATATGTGCCAGCCCTGGGGTTTGAGCACAGTCTGAGTGCTCTCCCTGAGCTTTCTTGCTTGAGGCTAGAACTTGAGCCACAACTCCATATGTGGCGTTTTGGTAGTTAATTGTAAATAGAACTCTCACAGACTTTTCTTCCTGAACTGGCTTCAAATCTCAGTCCTCAGATCTCAGCCTCTTGAATAGCTAGAATCACAAGTATGAGCCTCTGATGCCCAGTACTATTTGAGTTTTCAGTTTGTTTGTTTTAGTGGTTACACATTTTCTAGTAAAAATATATTTCATAAACCATTAAAATTATGCAAAGTATATAATTCAGTCACTTTTAATTTAACAGAATTATAAATAATTGCAATTGTACTTCAGTACATTTTTGTTGCCTTCAATATAAACCTTGTACTATTTAACACTCTCATCCACAATTATAGGCCAACACTTAGCTCTGCCCCGTCTCTTGAGATTTACCTGTACTTGACCTTTCATATGGGTAAAATACTAAAACATGGAGTTTTTGCTAGTTTTCTTTGACTTAATTCAATATTTCAATCAAATAATAAATGATGCTTTTCCATATTATAGTACCTATTAGTACTCCATTCCTTTTTATGTACAAATAATATCTCATTATATTGATGTGCATATATATATGAATGTATAAACACACACATGGCAATACTAAAAACTTTTGTGCCTCTAATGACACTTGCAGCGTAAGGTATTATTATGGTTCAACATCTATAAGAGTCCCTGTCTTACCATGATTTGGGCTTTCTTGAATAAATATATTTCCACTTGACATGTTCCCTCCAAGTAGTTACCAAGGCCAAAGAATAGTTGATGTTTATAATTGCACCAATTCTTGGTTATTTCATTGGGGAGAGGGTCCACAGAATATCTTATATCTCTATTTATTAAGTGTCTGACTGTTGTTTTTACATGAAGAGTTACAAACCAGGAAATGTATATCTTTGAAAGTATGAAAGGATGCTTTAGTTCCATAAGTAGGATCTTTGAAGAAAGAAAAAAGTCTTCAAAACAGGAGGCTCCCTGTAAGTCTATCAATCAATTGATCGATCGATCTACCATCTATCTATCTATGGTTTTCAGCTAGTGTAAGAAAAGGAATGTTAGTATAAGAAAAATAACTTCTGTCTCCTGAATTTAGTACTAAACTGTTTCCTGTTCAAATTCTAGACACTCAAATCATTTTTACTGCTAATACCTAAATATGCCACTTAGAGTTTAATCATGTGAATGGATTCTCATAGTTCTAGCTGAAGTTGGTACTTTTGTATTTCTCCATTCGTTGATAGTCTTTTTTAAAGTAGCTCTAAAAAAACACATTATCTTGCTGGTAAGGCTGTCTTTACCATGTGTTAAATCTGAATTAGGACTGCAACTGTCAAAAAATGATATGAAAGAGTGGCTAACTTTCACTTCTCTCTTGTGTGTTTGATTTTAGAATGTCAGCGACCCAGATTAAGAGCTTGAGAAGATAGATGAAGCATAGCAAGAGAGATTGAACATGAGTGTCTAGTTGTAGAGGTAATTTTCTATGGAAAGCAATTTGGGAGGGTGACAGGACATCAGGAAAAGCATTCCTTTTAGACTAAGTCTATACTTATGCAGACTTCTGTGTACAGATGGACTATTTTAAATTTTCTTAAACAATCAATAAATTTAATATTCTATAAAGAGATGGGAACATGGTGGTTCAAAAGCAATGATTTGAATATTGGATAATGCATGATGCGTAAATTATAGAAATGTGTTGAACAATATTGTCTGTATAGTTAGTACTACTATACTATGTACTTAAACTGTGAAGAGTGTAGATCTTTTTTTGGGGGGGGGGTCTGGTCATGGGGCATGAACTCTGGGCCTGGGTGCTGTCCCTCAGCTCTTCAGCTCAAGGCTAGTGCTCTACCACTTGAGCCACAGCACCACTTCCACCTTTTTTCTTTTTGCTTATGTGGTGCTGAGGAATCGAACCCAGGGCCTCATGTATGCAGGGCAAGCACTTTACCACTGAGCCACCTTCCAAGCCCCAAGAGTGTAGATCTCATGTGTTCTCACTAAAAAACCATAATCCAAAAAAGAAGTGAGATGATAAACTGGAATTTTGTTGAGAAAATAAGACATCATGAACATGTTATAGAGTGTCTATAGGAGTCGAATAAAAAAGATTTTAGGACAGCAATAAAGATAGGGCTATATTTAGCAGCATGAATTTGCATGTTATTAGTTTATATTTTTTGATCCTGTTGTATGATATACTTGGTAATTCAGAAGTAGGGACGGATAAGTGTGAGAAACTTTAGTGAATTTCCTCCAAAGGAAAGCAACCCTGGATTGACTGTCTCTGGGTAATGAAGATAGGGTAGGAGATCAGGGGCTTACAAAAGCCTGACCAAAAGCAGAGATGGGATGGTGTTCATTAAATGTGAGCAAGTAATCTGGATGGTTGTGACAAAAAGATTTAGGGAACTTGAAGGAATGGAACAAATGAAGTTCAAAAGGTATTTTGAAGGTAACCACTGGAGTTGGTGGTTTGTACATAAACTGTGTACTTTCTCTGATTCCTCTGGGCCTTTTTCTAATGAATCCATCCTCTGTCTAGACTACCAGTAACTTCCACAGTTAGTTTGAGTCATATTTAAAATATGAGGGCCAGATGAGTCTTCATTCCCACATGCTGAGCTCATTCTTATACTTACTTCTCCTGCTTCCTGCACTGTCAGTCCATGTTGTGAAGAACAGCAGGAAAGTTAACTGTGGGCAAACTTTGACAATGGAAAGTGGAATCAAAACTATTGCAAGGAAATTCTTGCATCCTATAGAGCATAACTAATGAGTCCTTTTCCATCTCTTTCATTTTGCAGTTGGTTGAGAAGGACAGATAAAACAATAGTCCGTTGCACTGCTCTAACTTTGTCTTAATAGCATTTTTCTACCATGTCACTGTCCCAAGTTTGCACTTCCTCAGTAAGAGGCTAGCATCAGGATCCTTGCCTTAGACAATGCTTACTAAAGAACCTAAGTTAAGACATAACTGTGCAGCCAGGTGCACACTACTCTACCCAGCTTTCTGTTAACGGAGATGGAGTCTTGTCCTGGCTGGATTTGAAAAACTATTCCACCCATCTCAACCTCCTAAGTAGCTAGGATTACCAGCATAGCCACTGCACCCCACTTCTTAGACATCTAAGGGAAAATAAAAGGAAGCTATATGTGTGTGTGTGTGTGTGTGTGTGTGTGTGTGTGTGTGTGTGTGTGTGTATGACTTGAGCAGGAGCCAGTAAACATTTTAATAAAAGGTCAAATAGTGAAAGTTTTATGCCAGATGTTCTCTGTCACCTCTTCTCCCAATGTCTGACCAAGGAATATGTGCAAAAGAACAGGTATGTTTGTTTTAAGAAACCTTTTGTTTGTTTTTGTTTTGCTTTTTCATACCTGGATTTGGCCTAAAGGCTATAGTGTATACTTTTTCTCTAGTGTTTGGACAGGTCTGGAGTTGAGCAATGAGTTTAGGACTCACCGTTGTATAGCTATTTCTAAGTCTGTGTAGTTTAATGTAATCATTTCTCCTTTCACACTTGATATTTGTGTTTTCTTTCTTTTTTTTGTAAGCGCAATCATACTTTCTATACTATATATCAATTTTCTTCAAAAGAGAACCTGTGCAAACCTGTTGATGAAATATCACCAATTTGATTAAATAAAAAGGTACATTTTAATAAAGATATCTTTATAAACACACACACACACATGCACTCACGCTCGTGCACATAGACACACACACAACTGGCTAGGCACCAGCTCACAGCTGGCTCACCGTTGTAATCCTAGCAACTCAGAAGGCTTAGATCTGAGGATCAAGGTTTGAAACCAGCCCGTGCAAGAAAGTCTGGAAGACTCTTATGTCCAATTAATCACAGAAAAAGCCAGAAATGGCACTGTGGCTCACGTGGTAAAGCACTAGCCATGAGCAAAAGGAGCTCAGGGACAACATTCAGGCCCAGAGTTCAAGCCCCAGGACTGGAAAAAAAAAGCAAACAAAAAAATAATAACCTCACAACTGATCAATTACACAGGTTTGCCAAACACTAATATTTGAAGATTGAAAGTTGAAGATTTATTTTGTCAGACAGTACTGTGTAATATGGTCAGGCTATACATACATTAATTTAGCATACTCACATATGTGTATATACTTGAGTATACTCAAGTACACATAAAACAAGAAAAAAAATGTATTGTGAAATCATATTTAAGACAAAGATAAGATGATATTAATACCATGAAAAATTAATGAAACAATAATAGTTACTGAGACAATATTTATATCATGTTAGGGTTCCTTAGAAATAAATTAAGAATTTAGGGGAAAGATGAGAGAGTATGTATCAAGTGGTAGAATACTTGACTAGAAAGCATGAAACTTCGAGTTCAAATTTTAGTACTGTCTAAAAATACTAATAACCCTGAAATAATATTAATGTTAAAAAGGATCTATGAAAGGTCAGATAAGTTGATGTTAGGTGAAATGAATCCCAAGATAAGTATTCAAATGTTTTTTTTCTTTCTTGTCATTGTTTCTAACATATTTCTAAGATGATTTCTTTGTTGCTTTGTATGTCCCTCCCCCACGGTATAACCCCTGTTTTCACTGTATTCGATGTTGTTATAATTTGTGGAGGGGAAGGGAAAAAATAAATCCTTTAAATAGGGATACAGGTGGACCCATTGCAACAATGAGATGTACAAGTCGTTATGTTGAAAAACGAACTTTACAACTTTGGAAGGGTGGGGAGGGGGGGGATGGGAGATGGGAAGGGATGAGAAGGGGAAACAAAGAAGGAGGCAACAATGCTTGATAAGAAATGTACTCATGGGGCTGGGAAGGTGGCTCAGTGGTAGAGCGCTTGCCTTGCATGCTCAAGGCCCTGGATTCGATTCCTCAGCACCACATAAGCAAAAAGAAAAAAGCCGGAAGTGGCACTGTGGTTCAAGTGGTAGAGTGCTAGCCTTGAGCTGAAGAGCTGAGGGACAGCGCCCAGGCCCAGAGTTCAGGCCCCACGACCAGACCCCCCCCCCAAAAAAGAAATATACTCATTACCTTATCCATGTCATTGTAACCCCTCTGTATGGTATTTTCACAATAAAAAAAATTTTTTTAAAGTATCTGGGTTTGAACTATGGCTCAAGTAGCAGAGTCCTTGTCTAGCAATCACAAAGCCCTGAATTCAATCCCTAGGACTAAATAAATAAAAAAATTACAATTCAGTTATCAAACTGATGAATCAGTGTCTTTAAAAGTATGTGAGCGGCAAGTTTGAGTCAAGCTCCATTACTGCCCTGTCAATTATTAATTTTCTGAGAGTGTACAACATTTAATCAGGCGTTTCCATAATCAAGTTTTAGTAAATCATTTCATTTAAACTTAAGTACCTATCCAATCACCCATTCTATTCCTCTAATTATCCTTCTTAAAGAACATACCGTATTTTACACAAGACAAATTCTTACTTCCATCCATTCCCTGGCTTGATGGAAGAGATAATTCCTAAGCTGAATCCAACATACTAGTAGTAGTAGTAGTAGTTAAATAGCTGTACAAAGCAGTTTCAATTCAACAGATCTGTTTATTAGTACAATACATGTTTATAAATGTCATCCCTTTCATCATTACTGATGCTCATTACTGGTACTCTGTCCAGTGCTGACTTACTCGGGTATGAGATTCCTTGGTAGGATATCCTGCAGGGATGGATTACATGTTTGCTCTGAAAAGCTCAGAAGGATTTCCTTCTAAGAGATAGATATGTCATGCAGCAATTGGTCCCAAACTGTATTTCAGTTGTGAAAACAATCTCAATTCCCCTTAGCCTTGTTCACAGCCTGTGTTTGTGAATATCAGGGAAGATGGGGCTGATAGCAAGATGGGAAGAAATAAGTTCACTAATAACTCTGAATCACTGAGGCTCAGGGAAGCACTACTCCATTTGGCCAAAGAACAACCATTCTTCGAATCTTCTGAGTGTACATATAGAAAGTACTTAGTAAATATTGAAATGAAGGGTGTTTAGAATAGGAAGCTCAAAGTATTTCCAGATCAACAGATGACACCCTTAAAAATTCAACCAAAGTTAAAATTTTCCATTAATAAATTTAGGTGGGAAATATAAGTTGCTACTTACAATTAATTCAATGAAGAATATTTTATATTTCTTGTTTAAGTCTTGTATTTCCTACCTCTCCCCACGCATATACTATTGTCAGAATTGAGGGAGGGCATCTTACTACTGCTCTAATTACAGAAACAGAGCTATATTAGGTAGCCACTACATTAATCTAATTCTATGTTCATATTCATTTTGTCTGTCTTCTAAAATTCCAGTAAGTTCTGAGTATATTTTGAAACAAGTCTAATAAGTTTATTTTCTATTTTGTTATAAAATATTTATTAAATACAAACAAAATAAGTTTGTATGCTTGGCTTATAAATATATGGTAAATATCATTATTTCCAAAAAACCCACTGACATTTACTTTTTTAGGTATATTTTTAATTATAACTTTCAAGACTCTAAGAACATAATGTCAATATTGTAATCCATCCAGAAGGGAAAAATATCACACCACTCCATAGGAAGTATCTTTACATAAAATTACTCTGCCTATAAAAATTATTCTTAAAGGAATGGAAAGTTATAGATTAATTAAATGTTGTTTGAATGGCCCAGAGAGAATAATTTTAATACCTGATTAACCCCATAAAGAGGGTCATGTGGATTTTGATCTGCTGTTTGGTTATTACTAGAAGACAAAGTTGGCAATGCTAATCAATGTGGAATTTAAATAAAACTATTTATTTTGGATTTTCATTTATATATTTCTATGTATTGTAGTGGAGCTCTGTACCAGGCTTTCTAAAATTCTATGTGGTTAAGATTGAAATTACTAACAACTTGCCATGACATGGTGATGACTCAGGGACTCAGACAACAGCTCCTTTGTTAGTGGCCTCATTGTTCCTATTAAATAGCAATTTACAGTGTGTGATGAAATGTATGCAATGACATTGTGGCTAGAAATGCATTTGTTCTGTGAGACTAGCCAGTTCTCTGCTGCCAGTTTTATAATCCTTGTATGAGTAAAATGAACTGTTCCTAACTGAATAAATGAAAAATAATCATGTTATTACTTTACTATTACAAATAAAGGGAATATATTGCATCAGCCTGAGATCAAACAGTTGCTCAATTCCAACCTGATATTGTATTTTTTTTCTTTTTAAGCACTACACTATATATAATATGTTAGAAATGGAAGTACCAGCTAGTCAAATTCCTATGGAATATGTGGAATAACTTTCTCAACAGTCAAACACAGTAAAAACAATACTACCTAGAGGTGAATTTAAAATAGCATTACATCTTTTATTATTGTACCTTTGCCTTTCCACAGAAGAGATAACATTAGTAATTATTAAGCAAAAGGCAATCTCACAGTTATAAAATGTTCTATGACTAGTTATATTTTTAAATTCCATTCTAAGCCAGGCACCAGTGGCTCAAGCTTACTTACTCAGGAGGCTGGATACCATTTCAAGGCCAGCCCAGTCAAGACAGGTCAAGATATTTATCTCTGATTAACCACGAAAAGCCAGAAGTGGAGGTATG
Organism: Dipodomys ordii; assembly: GCF_000151885.1. Lineage (NCBI taxonomy): Eukaryota > Metazoa > Chordata > Mammalia > Rodentia > Heteromyidae > Dipodomys > Dipodomys ordii. The sequence goes on from NW_012267288.1 coordinate 4,846,041, forward strand.
ACTCAAGTGGTAGAGTACCAGCCTTGAAAAAAATATTCAGGGATAGCACCCAGATGCTGAGTTTGAGCCCTAGTACTGGCACACACACAAGAATGATAATAGCTACATTCAAAATATCCTTGTCAGTAATTGCTTTCCACAATTTAGCGTATCTTCAGCCAGATTCTTATTAACACTCAGTGCTCTTTTTTCATTAAGTAGAGGAATACTTATAAATCCTATCTGTGCTGATTTTATTAACAACTGAATTTCTTAAGCTAAATAAAATTTATTTTATGCCATTTTTCCCCTTGAATCTCTTTTCTCAGAGAGCCTCATGTTATCCTTAGCTGAATTTTTCAAAGACCAATAAGACACTATGGTACCTGAAGTGAATATTGCCCTAAAGAGTCAAACATATCCTCCTCACAAAAGACCTCATCTGAAATTTCCTTGTTACTCTAGACCGCTGTTGAGCAAATCACTCCAGGATCTTTCTTTGGAGCAACAGGACTTCCCAAGAATGGAAAACAGGTTTGGGCTTTTGGTCTTACCTTTGTTTCTAGGTGAAGTAAAAGTGTGTTTTCCCATTTCCTGGAGTTCAGTTTGATAACTATTGTATTATCTGATCAGAGGCACGGAGGCATTTGTGTTCTTGTTGTATTCTCCTTTGCTCTCGCTGTGTTTGAATGCCTAGAATGAAGTGGAAAATGTTAAAGCCTTTCTGAAACAACAAAAAATGTGTGTTACTAGGACACTTGGTAGTTTGACTGATTTTATCATCATCACAGATCTTACAAAATTTCAACCAGACTCACTTATTTTCCTAGTTTATTTACTTGTCCATTGATTTTTGTTTTGTTTTGTTTTGTTTGCTGGGCCTAGGGCTTGAATGCAGGACCTGTGCATTGCCCCTGAGGTTTTGATTTTGCTTGAAACTAGTACCCTACCACTTGAGCCACAGTTCCAGTTTCTGGCTTTTTTTGGAAATTTATTTGAGCTAAGAGTCTCATGGACTTGCCTGCCTGAGCTCACTTGGACCTGAGATCCTCAGATCTCAGCCTCCCAATTACTCCAGGATTGCAGGCATGAGCCAGCGGCACTGGGATCAATTCATTGACTAATTCCACAAAAAATAAATCTTGATGAGATCAATTAGTTACTGTTTCTACCATGGAAGAAGTCAAGTTCAAATCCTCTTTTCCTGCAAGCTTGCTCCCTTAGGCTTTCCAGACATTAGAAAGACTAGAAGTAATGAGACATTCAAATTCTATCAGTTTAGTTCCAACTTGTTATATGCAACCACAAATCATATAAGGTAGTACTCAGTTACAAAGTCACCCTTAAGGAAGCAATTCTGAGAACTAGCACTGTAGAACTTAAAAAAATATTTACTGTTTGGGGTGTATCAGTTAAACAAGCTTCAGAACAGAAATCGAGTCATAAAAAAATTTGCAGGTTTTGTTGGCTGGATGCCAGGTTGATCAGATCATATGTTATTAGTCATTTCTTCTGCCATATTCAATGCTATCTCTTACTTACACGCTGAAATTTAAATGTGTTGGCTATTTATGAACTCAGTCATAGTTTCAAATGCTGGACCTACTCATAAGCTTTTAGCTCCGCACATAATTCTCATGCTCACTAAATTTGAAATGACAACTGAAAAGTACAGTTTAGATGATTTCTTTATTCTCAATCATATTTAAAACTTTCCTCTAATTGGCTTGAAACATCTTTACTAAAATAACCTCTCCAATGAACAATGTCTGACCTCTGGGACTTACGGTTGTTAAATCTATTCAAAGTGTTATTAATATATTATTCATCCTTAATCCATACAAAAGCCTATGCTCTCTCAGTTCTTAGGTATCCCTAAGTATCTGATCCTTAGTTTTATTGTGTTCCTTTTCCTAGGATTTTGTTTTATCAATTCTCAAAACTCTTCCTAAAGTGTAGCCTAACTACTCAATCAGACACAATATTTCTCCTGCTATAGAATTCCTCAATTCTGTTTATTTTCTTTTATGCTAGCAGTTTTATTGCCTCTTATATTATAGTATATTTATACTTGTCACTTTTATATTTTAAACTTTTCAAGATAAAAGTGACACTATCTCGAGGTGAGAGTAAAGATTTTCACATAGAAACATAGAATGTTGTTCCTTTAGGTTTTAATCTTAGAAAGAAACCATCTATTTGGCTGGCTTAGATCAAGGAGTGTCACTTGTTCTACATCTCACACAAATTGTTTACAGTTTTACTCTTTCATTTTTTGTCCCTTCCACTCATTTAATAACCAGGTATGTTGTCAATTTGGGAATATTTGTATTCCTATTTTTTCTAATAAAAATAATTGCAACTGATAGATTGTAGTACATCTCTTCCATTAAGATTGTTATATAAAATATTTGTGAACTCTTAGAGAGTATTTGTAAAAAAAAATAGTGGGGGACAGGGAAAAATAAAAATCATGTTACTGTATCCTTATATATTTAATTTATGTATAGCATGCTTCTTAAATGAATATTCAAGGTGTTTGTGTCTTAAAATGTGTGGTGTGTTATTAGCTTTTGCCCTAATAAACTGCAGTAAAAACCCTCCTTGGCATAAATATGGAGTAAAAGAACTCTTTGACTGGCTATTTTACATGAAGGAAAAATAAAGCAGTTGGCAAAATGAATTAGTAGCTCAAATGGAACCTAATTAGCTAGAAATTACAGTAGATAAACAGGAAATATGGTAGAAAAGAAGTTGAAAACAGAAGGAAATAAATTGCTTAGAGAAACAGATCTACACCAATCAATGTTTATAGTATCATCTATTATTATTCTGCATTGTTGATCATGGTAATACTAGTCATTAATTTGTTTCTCAAAATAACAGCTTGGCTCTTGAATTGTCTTCACTTTTCTGACAATCTTAATAAATATAAAATGTTAATCATGATAGTAATGCCATGGACTGCCAGCTTCAGAGTGACTTCCATGAAAGATTAAGTGCAGCTGGGTGCCAGGGACTCAAACCTGTAGGTCTACTTGGAAGGCTGAGGATCATGGTTTAAAGCCAGCCGAGGCAGACAAATCTCAGAGACTAGTATCTTCAATTAACCAGAAAAAAAGTTGGGTGTGATGCTGTGGCTCAAGTGGTAAAGCTTCAGCCTTTCTGAATGTTGCTCAGCAGCTCAGCAGCAGCATGAGACACTGAGTTCAAGTCCCAGTATTAATACCTTCTCTCTCTCTCTCTCTCTCTCTCTCTCACACACACACACACACACACACACACACACACACACACACACACAGACAGAGAATAATGTAGAAAGATACCTAAAATTAAAAAGACATAAATATAAAGTTAAATATACATTTAACTTACTATATTTATTATTCTATATCATAACTGCATCTTTTCTTGAGCTTCAGTGTATAGTTTAAGATCCAAAATCACTACTATTTCTTTGTTTTATAAAGCAAGATGTCTGGGAACTAGCCGCTCTAGTTTGGCTTTACTAACAAGGGTTTTTCATTGAGTGAGAGAAAGGATACAATATCTCTCCAATTCACAAATAGCTTTCTGAATTTTTGATAGAATTGTGGCACTCAATCTCTGAACTCTGAAGATATAATTGGGTATCGACCAGAGGAAAGACTCACTAAAAAGTCTGTGTTCTTCAACATATAAGCATTTCATACATGTCTGGGCTTTCTATTGTTTCCGTAACAAATCATACATGACATGCAGTATATGCCTTCCTGAACAAAAACTAAGATGATGAAGATGTCACAATACCAACTGCTGGCAGGATTCAGAACAATAAGGCCTGCCAATCACAGCATAGTTACTCAGAATAATAGTTTGGAAGTTTCTTTCAAACCTATATTCTTGCCATTCAGCTTAGCAGTTAGGTTTCTAATATATCCTTAACTTATTTGGAAAGTTATATCCACATATATACCTGCATGTGAATATAGCAGCTTTATTCTTAATTTTGTTTAAATAAATATGGTAAGAAAAGTCCTTCAACAGCTTTATTCTTAATTTTGTTTAAATAAATATGGCAAGAAAAGTCCTTCAAAAAATGAATCAATAATCAAGACGTGATACATTAAGCTGGAATCATGATACACATCTGAAAGCTTAGCACTATGGAGGCTGAGGCAGGAGGCTCATCAGTTTGAGGTCAATCTGGGCTAAATAGTGAGATATTGCCCCTAAGAAACAAAACAAATAAACAACAACAAACCTCAATACACCTATTCAATGGGATGCTGTTTATTAAGTGTTGAAAAATAACAGGCTATCAAGTCACTCAAAGCCATGGATGGCTAGTAAATCCACTCTGATACATGGAAGAGACCAATGAGCAAAGATATAGATTATGTTGCCCCATTTGCATACCACTCTGAAAAGGCAAAACCACATATATAACAAGCAGATTGGTAGATTTTGGGTTGAACTGGAGGGCTATTAAGTCAGCAGAGGAGTTTGAGGATGGACAAATTGCATACATAAAAATATAGTGGTGAAGCTAGGTGCCAGAGGCTAACACCTGTAATCCTAGCTACTCAGGAGGCTGATAGCTGAGGATCATGGCTCAAAGCCAGCCCAGGCAGGAAAGTCTGTGAGCCTCTTATCTCCAATTAACCACTAGAAAACCAGAAGTGGTGCTGTGACTCAAGTGGTAGAACGCTAGCCTTGAGCTGAAGAGATGAGGGACAGTGCTCAGGCCCAGAGTTCAAGCCCCATAAACATCGAAAAAAATAAAAAAACAAATATTTATATATACAGTGGTGGATAGATGGCATTTAGTTTGCCAAAACACATAGAACTTAAAAACAGACTCTTGTATAGATATTCTTTAAACCAATTAAGAAGTCATGAATGGAGAATAGACCAGCTTTCCCAGCAGAAGTCTCCATATTCAAGGAGGAGAAATATAACTCCTTGCTCTTATAGACACACAGCAACTTCATTCCAAACATTACAACATGAGACAAAAGTGGAAAAGTAACCATATAATGGAGAAAACAGACAGCATTGCCTCTACCTGATCAAGAGTAACACATCTGCAACGATCAGGTGCATTGATTGTATTCACTCTTCCTGATATGTAAGAGAAAGCATGAGGAGAATATTAAACCACTTCACGGGACACAGCTGTTTTCAGCTGGAGTCCTTTGCAGCACCCATCGTGGTGGTCACACATGGCACTCTTCTTGGTTCTTTGTCAAGTCAAACAGAGAGGCCCTGTCTCAAATCTCCGTATCTGACACTAAATCCTAATGTTCAATAAGAAGGTACTGAGAAATGGAAAAAAATGTACAACCCATGAGAGTTGGTTTGAAGCCACTCTCAAAGATCCTCCAGACTCCAGCTCACAGATGCCAGTCACCTGGCTTTTCAGGAAGGTACAGATGAGTTTCCCCCACTATGGGGGAAAAACCCAAACTGATCTTGAAAATGGGAAGTAAGGCGCAAGGTGTACATGTTTCCCTCAAGAAGACAAGCCATCATCTATAAGTTATAAAGATCAAAGACATACTTTCTCATGCGTCAAAACATTCCTCACTCTGACAGGTCACTCAGTAGCTTCAAATGAAGCTCTGAGTAAAACCTAGACAAATGAATAACCAAGCAAATGTCCTTTTGACTGGTGGGACTTGAGGAAAGAGTCTGTCCTTTCCTGACTCTAGACAAGAACGGCCCTGGCAGAATGTTTTCAATAAGGTTATAAACTGTTTGACTCGGGTTGGAGCTGGAATAGTGTTTTTTTAATCTTTAAGTAGTTGTACAAAGGAGGTGCCAAACAACAAAGCAGTTTAGGAAATACAATGAATCTTGATCAGCATCTCCCCTTCAACATTCTCACCCCTTCGCCAATCCACCCCTTCCCCTACTTTTTCTAATTTTGTGGTTTATTTTTTGTACATTTTTATTGTAAAAATGCTGAACAGAGGGGTTATAGTTACATTAGCAAGGTAATGATTATGTTTCCTTCTGAGCATTGTTGCCTCCTCTTTTGTTTTCCCTGTACCATCGCTTCCCTCCCACCTCCACAACTACCTCGCTCCCCTGCCGAAGTTGTAAAGTTCATTTTCAACATAGTGTTTTGTACATCTCATCATTACAATGGGTCAACCTGTATCCTTATTTCAGCATTTTCCCTTCCCCTCCCCCAATTAGAGAAGTGTATATACATGATGCAGGGAACCAACATCAAATACAGTGAAAATAGGTGCTATACCGTGGGGGAGGTGCATACAAAGCAACAAAAAAAATCACATGGTACATTAAAAATACATTAGAAAGAAAGAAAGAAGAAAGGTATTTGTGTCCCTATCTTGGGGTTCATTTTGCTTAACATCATTTTATATGGTCATATGTACATAGCTTTTGGCCTTTTCTGCTTGTTCTACACATGCACTAGTTATTGCAAATAAAAACCACACTACCAGCACAACTATGTTTATCGCAGCATTATTTACCATAGCTAAGAGATGGAGCCAACCCAGATGCCCCTCAGTAGATGAATGGATCAAGAAAATGTGGTATATATATATACACAATGGAATTCTATGCCTCCATCAGAAAGAATGGCATTGCCCCATTTGTTAGGAAATGGGAAGACTTGGAAAAAATTGTATTAAGTGAAATAAGCCAGGACTAATTTTGTGGTTTATATAATGAATTTTTGGCTGAGTTCTAACCCTCTCCTTGCTTCATTCGCTTACCTCTCTTCCTTTGTCCCCACCCCCCCCCTTGGATATTTCTATTTGCTGGTGTTGATTTTGTTGGGTTTTCACCTAGTGTTGCTAATATATATATACATATATATGATATACATAATATAAAATGTATATTATATAATATATAATAATGTATAATGTATTATATACTATTTGAGCCCTCCAGTCTATTACACTTCAGTTAAGCACATTTTGTTTTCTCTGCTTTTAGTATTTTTTTACTCCAATTACTTTTATTTTATTTTTACTTCCTTTTTCATTTTTTACCTGAATGAGGGAAGGGAAGAGAAACAACAGAATGGTGAGACAAAGAACAAGGGGAGAACCAATGCAACAGCAATATTCATAAGACAATATGTTGGAAATGATCTGTACAACTTGGGTTGGGGGAAGACTGAAAGGAGGAAAGGAAGGAGAAAAACGAGAGAAGGGGTAACAAATTTGACAAGAAATGTACTGTTACCTAACTTATGTAAATGTAACCCTCTGTACATCACTTTGACAATAAAAAATAAAAATATAAGTACATTCTATCTACCACATAAACTAGACCCAGAGAAACAAAAGTATTGGTTTTATTTTGCTGTTTCTGGTCTTTTCCCCAGACTGCCTTTCTCACTCTTGAATCCATTAATAGTTGGTTCTATTCTTCTCTTCTACCCTCTTTCTCTGATTTACTTTGTCCAGCAAAACTCTTTCCTCTAAAGGTCACTGGTGATTAGATTTGGTCCTTAAACTTTATCACATCGACAAAGTCTTTTTTGCCATTAAGGTAACAGGCATCAATTCTGGAAATCACAGTAGAGACATGTTTGGTGGCTATTCTCCTCACCACACTACAGGATTAAAACTTTATATGCACCTGTACTTACTGCTTATTTCCTCCTGCAGACATCTTAAGCCTATGAGTTCCTAAATTAAATTAATTTCTGACCAATGTGCTTGGTTGATTACTTTGTCTTTATACAACAACCTAACCTGAAGATAGAAAATGCTTCTTTGCCATCTATCATGGATTGATAAGTCTACTTTTCCAAATTCCTGAATATTTCCCCCATAGGTTCCTACCATGCATCTCTTGTACAACTAACTACCCTTTTCTGAGTCTCATTTTACTCAAAAGTGTTTTTTCACTGGTACCTGCAGGCTGGGAGAACTGTTAACACACACACACACACACACACACACACACACACACACACACACAATGTGCCTGTGTAATTAGCCATAATGAAACTTAGAGTCTGCTGTGAAGAACATGCAATAAACACATAAAATGGGTGATTAAAGAAAGAAATATGGATGATGGTTTTGATTTCTTAGAAAATTGAAGAGACAGGTTGTCTCTCGTGTGAGGGAACCCGAATATTATAAATGGGGTTTAGATGTTTCTAGAAAAGCCAGATTCTTGACAAAGTTTTGGTTTGCAGAAATAAGAATGTTATTTTAGGCTAATGAACAGCTGAATTGGTTAAGCTAACAGATGCTTTTATAACACTTAAGTCTGTAATCTCAGTGGCTTAACATTATAGACATATTTCTGGTTTTTAATAAGTTACAAATCAGTTATTTCTGATTGGAGACAAGTTTGCACTGAGGTTGATTAAAATGACTTCATAGTTCTTTTATATAGCTTTCTGACAACATCTTTTATAAATTCATTTAGCAAACATCTTTTAAGTACCTACTATGTATTAATATTTGTTCCTGACATATTCTGGAGACTGACAAAAGCATTATTTCTGCCATTTAAGAGAAACTCCAAGCTGGGGAAGAAGGCAGATACAAAAAAAAAGAAAGTATTTTATAGATTATGGAAGAAGAAAGTTTAAATGAGAAGCTTTTAGTAAGAATGACTTGACTGGACAGTGGGAGCAGTTGTTTTCATAAGTGCTGAAAATAAACACTGTAAATCCCCTGAATTTACTTGGAAAACACCTGACCTTTAATCTTTTCTTTTTAAATCAGCTACCAAGATACATGCCTTGTCACAAGTCTTCAAGTTCAAGTGCTTATCTTTCTATGTGCAAGTACCTGTATATCCTGTGTTTTGATAGCCACTCCCAGCAGAACTTCTTCATTTATAACTCAGGCATACCAGGAACTTGGAACAAAGAGAAATAGATTTCTTGTGGCCAAATTTGTCTGTCTCTGAGACTCATATGAACTGTATTATTTTCCATGTACCATGATTTATAACGTTTCTTCCAGTTCTAGCTTGAAATTATAGACTACTAATACTTTGGTTGAAATTATATTTCTTGATGGAGCATTTCACTTGAAAGTAGTTTATATGACAATGTAGTTACAGACACGCAAACAGTAGGTATACTAGTTTGGGGTGTTTATCTTGACATCAGGCTGGCTACACTAAAGTCCTGCATAATACTCTTTCCTTATTTTTAGCAATTTGGCCACAATAATACATTTTTCTGTATCTCAATTTCAGTAAAATAGAAATAACAACAGATCTGCTTCCTGTCATTGAAATAAACATTAAATTGATTCAAGGAGTGACAACTGTCATTCTCAATGCCCATGTTGTCCCAGAAATTCTTTTCACTAGGCCTAAAGGAAAACTTAGTAATGTCACTTATTCAGTGTGTCACACAACTTAATAAACACTTGAGTTTAACAAGTTACAGCAGAAGCCACTGGAAAACAATGGAAATGAAAAGGAAAGAAATATGATATGAGATGTAATGTTGTAGTGTAGAAATATATAGTAGACATTATATAATAAAATATTAGGACATAGGGTGAACAAATGCAGCAGTGGTACTCACTAGACACTATGTTGAAATGAACTATAAACATGTGAGTAGGGGTGGAGCAAAAAACTTAGAGCGAAAGAAGGGTGACATGTACTCTTTATCTGACTTATGTAATTGTAATCCCTCTGTACATCAACTTTGTAAGACTAATAGAATGCATGAAAAATGTAAAGAATGCCCTAATGTATTATTATAGATTGTAATTTAGTCATGTGAGATGTATTTTTATTTTATTCTCTCTCTTTTGGTGGCACTGTCTTTTGTAACTCCAGTTACAGCTTTTCCTCCTTAATTGGAGATAGAGTCTAGTAGAATTTTCTGCCCAGATTGGATTTGAACAACAATATTCTGGATCTCAGCCTCCTGAGAAGCTAGGATTACAGGCATGAGCCACCAATGCCTGTATTTTATTTTATATCTAAATACACAATGTAACATATTAATAAGATACACATTTCTCCTGGACTTACGTAGTTTCTCTCATCTTGAATCTCAATAGACATCACCACCTTCAATATCATCCATGGATTTTCATGAATTGTGTTTTATGTCCAGTTACTTAATACAGTGTTTTGTAATGTTGAAACATAATCATAATCATTGTTACTTCCTCTACAGCTGTGAGAATGATTCCAGCCATGTTCAGGCACTCAGTAAATGTTAGGTGTTTGCCTATTTTTTCCCTGATATAAACAAAAACCAGTAGAAGTAAGTTTATTACAACTCTCTTTGGATTAGGAAACTGGGTTTACAGAGGGTCAATCATTAGCAAGTGGAGAAAACAGAATTTCATTCAAATTCATCTGGATTCAAAGTCTCTATATAACCTTTTCTCAATACCAGACTGCCTCCTTAAGTTAAAGACATGGCTATACTGAAATATTTTAAGCTTCTTCACCCATGGATGTAACTTATTGATAAGAAAGGTATTTCCTGTTAGCTAAAGAGCAGTCCCTGTGTTGTAATTGTATTGACTTTTCATTTTAAATTAAGGAGACACTTCAAACCAACTGAAATGCACAGAGGATAATGTGTCATTGCCACTGACATTTGACAGACATTAACATGATGCTTTGTTTGCTTCAAAAATTTTAAGAAAACATAAAGCTATGCATGGACTTTACCACCTACCCCTTCCCAATTCTTCCTTCTTCAGGATGCCCTCCTGAAGCTGAATCATTGCTGTGCACATTTTTGTTCTTGAACATACATAAATAGACCTGGTATCTTTCGATCATGTAAACTCTAGAGACTTAAGATCAGGATATTTATCTTAATATTTTGTTTTGGATGTTGTATCCCCAGTGCCTAACATCAAGACCAGTGCTAGGCAAACACTCTGTGGACTCTGTGAATGATCAAATGATAGAAATGTTATAATTTTTTAGCTATATAAATATAATCATACCAAGTATTCTTTTGGGATTTTATCAATATTATTTTTACAAGATTAGCCACACTGACACACAGATAGCTGTAGTTAATTCATCTCAGTTATGATAGAGCTATTGTTGGTTGTGACCTCCATCCTTAAGAAAGCACTCCATCCTTCAAAAAAGGAAGCAAAAACACTTCACTGTTTGGGGGGAAAATATAACATCTGTTTATATCTCTTTGATTGTATTCTTCATTTCTGTTTTGTGCGATTTTATCTTACATGCTGAAGTTGTTTGTATTGATATCTTTATATCATTGTGGTCACATATATATCATAATGTATAAACACATACATATACCATGTGTATAAACCTGCATTCATACCTTTCTCTGACTCATGCTGTTTCATTATTATTATATCCATGGATTAAAAAAAGTTTTACCTTTTATCAGCCTTTGCCACCACATATACTTATGTCAAGCATGCTCCCAAATGGCTTTGTTCTTGGATCATAAACAAGCAAGACAGGCCCTCACTTGCCATGCTCCTGCAGGCCTCTACTCGTGTTGTGTGCGGTTTGGCCTCCTTATTTCTGTAGTTGGTTTTCCTTTGGCTGGAAAGGCCTAGACATGATTCATGTTTGTTCCATCCTTACTTTATTACTTTTTAGTAGAAAACATACATCAGGACTCCTGTTTTATGCTTTTATCGTTTTCAGTAAATGCATTGCCCATGTTGATGCATTGATCCATATGCTGTAAACTAACATAAGATATCATGCATGTATTTTGCTCTACTTAGACCTTAAGTTTCCACTCACTGCCTTCTCAAATAAATTATTAGATTTTCAACTTTAAAAATTGCATTAGCATCATCTATAAATATGACCTCAGAAAAACTATGATTTTTTCTTGGTTCTACGTGTTTGGTATATTACACAAGCACTACATAACCTTAGGGAGTTTCCAACCTCAAAAATTAGACTTTTAAATTATGTGTGTAACTCTATATCTTTGTTTCTTTTCCCCGCTACATCAACTAGAATACTCAGAGCCTTATTTATTATTTAAGATACCGCTTTGTGTCTAATAAATGCAACAGTCTTTTTCCCTTTATCCTCAGCTCTGTAAGTCTCTGAACCTACTGTTCAGCATTTGCTCACATATTCTCCTGTTCATCACTATAGCTATACTAGGAAGATATCTTGAAAATAGTAAACAAAAGAGTAAAAAAGGAAAGGACTAAGAAGAGGAAGTAAATGGTAAGAGTGTTTATATCAAAGATTAATAGAAGGATCTTGTGTCTTCTCTTTCTCTTTCCCACACATTCTATTCTAGTCTTTAAAACAAACAGCAGCATTTCCAAGGTTCTGTGCCCTTCCAGGCCTCGCTACCAGTGAGCATGCAGGTTATGATTCTGAAATGACCTTCCCTGTTCCTCTGACAAAATCTTACTTTCAACTCAAGTTATTTTCTCTGTGTGAAATCACAGTTCCTGTTTCAAGTATGGCGTTCCATTCATGTCATATTTCATTGCTATTTACATGTCTGTCTCTCTCACCACAGTCCTCAGAGACTGGGCCCATGTTTCTCTTATTTCTGTAAGCCTAGTTACCAGAGAAATATTCGGGAAATTTGTGTGCAATAAATGACTAACTGTATGACCTTGAAGTTATTACCAGGGTTTTCTGCTTTGTAAAATAGAAACAAATAATAATTTCTAACTTAACAAAACTCAAGATTACATTGGATAATTCATGTAGAACATAATACCAGACATGTTATTCATAACAAGCTAATAATTATTACTGTTATAGATACATTTTAATGTAACCACTATTTGATGGTCAAAATTGACATAAAGATGATATTTCATTGTCTAAGTTTTTCTTTACAAGACCATTTGTCAGAAAGTCTAAAAACAATATTAAACAAATAGGTCTATTTACCATCAGAATGAAATATCTTCCTATCAGAAACTGCAAGGAACACATTCTCTCTGTACTAGTAAAGCCAGTTTGCTACATGACATCAGAAACTGGATATAAGGAAGAAACATTCAGAGGATTTCTAGCACCTTAACTATCAATGACCTCTATTTGACTCACCAGCTATTTTACCCAGCCCTTTCATTGTCTAGGTTATCATATATACTTATCACTCTTATAATAATAAAAATTCAGAATAAGTTAATGAACTAACAGAAGACAGGCACAGATTTTAGTTGTAGGATTTGACAGGAATACATTTCCCTGTCCATCTAGTTTTTTTATTTGTTGAGTGTTTAAAATATTTAGGAGAAAGCAAATATGTTCAGATAAACATTAAACAGAACATCACATATGGTACATAATTTATACTAAAATATTCAAATTCCTTGCAATACAAATATTCTGTAAGCAACATGTTTCTTTTTATGAAAATATGTCTGCTCCCATCTATTTTATTTAGTCAGTTTTAGCAGTTTTGGTCTTGAATCAAGGCTTCATGCTCACTTGACTAGTGCTCTACCACTGAGACACACCTGCAGACTGAATTTTGGAAAAGCAGCCTATCTGACCTTTCTGCCCAGTCTGGTTTCAATGTGATCCTCTGATCTTAGCCTCTTGGGTAGCTAAGATTATTATGTGAGCTTTTGAAACCTGGCTTCATCTTTATTTTTGTGCCAGTGTAGTTCACTAAATTGAGTATATAAACCAAAATATTTTTGGTGTTATGTATCTGGGGGGATTCCAGGGAAGAAACTTTTTTCTATTTATGTACTTGCCAGCATTAGTTGCCAGACTTCACAAAATGCACTCGATTAAAAAACATGCATCTAATTAACTTCATTTCTTCCTCTTCTAAAAAATGCAGAATTTCAGTGGTTTATATTTCTAGTGCCAAATAATCTGATCTGATCACTGATTTCTTAATTTTCATAATTTCTCCAATTATTTTGTAACTCAGATATTTCACTTATTTTAACAACTGCAGCAGATTAAGCCACTGCAATATACTTATCTTCAGTATTTTTTCTTGCCAAACTATTCTAGCAGAACACAGCAGGCAGACACAGGTCAGAGAAAAATAGTAAATGGAGTTGATTCATTAGCAGAAACTTTCCTACTTTATAATCTACACCAAAATCCCTTATTATAGTGACCTTAGCTGTTAGCTGAATAAGAAAGGAAAGAGGTTGGTTCTGTTATTGAGGAAAAATTAGTGTACATTAGTTGTGGCAACAGAAAATACCCAATTCTCAATGGCTTTACTCAAGGAAAGATTGTTTTTCATTTTTATTTCTTTCATTTTTTTCAGTATCCACTGTGAGGCTGAGAAACTCAGGTGAATTTTTCTTCATGCCATTGCCAGCCACTTCAAATTGGTATATATTGGTAAATATATATATATATATATATATATATGATCATATGAATATATATAGGATGTAATCCAACTGAATTCAATAGAGGTATGATAAAATGATGCTCTAGTACAGTAAAAGAAGATAGACTTTTCAGAAATGATTAAATTTTCAATACGAGTTCTGGGTCATTTGGATATTCATATAAAGATAAATGGATTTTGATCCCTACCTCTTACACATACAATCAATTACAGATAGATTATAGTTCTAAAATTAAAATATGGAACACTAAAGCTTTCATAAGGAAATAAGAAAAATATCTTCTTGAGTTTAAGACAGAAAAGTACTTATTTGGATTTTAAAAAGAAAAATATCTTCCTGAGTTTAAGACAGAAAAGTACTTACTTGGATTTTAAAAAGGTTAAAGAGCCAATTAGCAGTAGCTCATGCCTGTAATCCTAGTTACTCAGGAGGCTGAGATCTGGATATCACTCAATGACAGCCTAGTCAGAAAAGTATAAGAGACTCTTGCCTCCAACTAAACACCAAAAAAAGCCAGAAGTGGGGCTGTGGCTCAAGTGCCAGAGTTCTAGCCTTGAACAAACTACTTCAGGGACAAAGCACCAAAACAAAGAGACAAAAAGAGGAATCTATATGGTGTATATGAAAATGTTTTAAAATAATTGGCAAAGAACATGCATTAAAAAGTTAGTAACTAGCACTGATGTCTCACATCTGTAACCCTAGCTACTCAGAAGATTGAAATCTTGAGGACCACAATACAAGGCCTGCCTTGGCAGAAAAGTTTGCAAGACTCTCCAAAATAATCAGCAACAAGCAGGGTTTGAGGCATGGCTCAAGTGATACAGTACCATCTGTGTGCAAAGTCCTGAGTTCTAACCCCAGTAATGCTAAAAAGACAAAGAAAGTAATCAATGATTCCTACAAACCAATAAGAAAAAATACATTAAAATGCAAAGACCTGAAAAAGACCAGTCATTAAATAAACTATCCAAATGGTTCCTAAATTCATGAACACATACTTTAGTAATCATCAGATAAATATAAATTAATACTAAATAACATGCATTGCACATGTATGGATATAGAAACAAAAAGTTTCCTAAGCTAGTCCTGGTGCTTGAACTCAGGGCTGAGACACTGTCCCTAAACACTTTGTTGTTGAAGGTTAGCACTTTTACCACTGGAGCCACAGCACCATTTCTGCCTTTATCTTTTGGTAGTTTATTGGAGATAAGAGTTTCATCATCATTCTTTCCTGGAATGGTTCAGATCTAAGCCTCCTGAGTAGCTGGTATTAAAGACAGGAGCAACTGACACCTGACATTAAAAAAATTAATTTTAATTTTTAAATGCCAAATCTTTTGATAGGATGTGAGACAAATGAAACTCTTCTTACTTAGCAGAACTAACAAAAGCTACTATAGATACCTCCTAGTCCTGAAATTTTATGTTTTTTTTAAATTAACAAAACAGAAAGGCTCATGTGCCACACTACTTACTGTGGCTACAAACTAGATATAGCCAAATGTCTAAGTAGTCGAATGAAAGTGTATTGATAGAATACTACACAGGTATAGCAACACATGAATGATAATGGTTGGTAGTTACAACATGGGTAGCGTTCACCCAGAAATTTGAAGAGAAAAAAATTGTAGTAGAGCAGAGTAGTTGTTGTGTGGTTTTACTTCTATAAGTTTTAACCCTTCAGAATAGTAATTATCTTTGGGGATTAATGGTTGATGTGGAGAAAGCAGTCATCTGGGAATGGTTCATGGGTAGTCTGTCTCCTCATTGGATTTCTGGTTCCACACAGATGGCATCATTTTGTGGAACTAGGAACTAAAGAACAAGTTGTATATTTTCCAGTGTATACTTTATACTCCAATAAGATGTTAATCTAAAAGCATTTTCCAAAGTCCATACTCAAGTGATACTGTTTACTTATATTTGCAATGATGCAGAGTTGAATATTTCTTTTGGAAAAATCCTTTGGAAATATCTCAGCTTTCAATGAGGAACAGAAACAATCTCTTCTGTTAGCATTCCTCTTAGCTAAATATAGCAATGCGAAAATAAAATGCCAATCCACATGCAAATTAGCTGAACAGTAATGAACAGCATGCTCTGATGCAGTTCAAGAGTATTACTTCTGAAGTTGATTTCTGGCCTACCATTTTCTAAGAGGAAATTTTAATACGTTTTTTTATTGTGAAAATACTGTACAGAGGGGTTACAGTTACATGAGCAAGGTAATGAGTACATTTCTTATCAAGCATTGTTGCCACCTCCTTTGTTTTTCCCTTTACCATCCCTTCCCTCCCATCTCCACAACTACACTCTTCCCCCACCCTGCCTAAATTGTAATATCGTTTTTCAACATAGTGTCTTGTACATCTCATTGTTACAATGGGTCAACCTGTATCCCTATTTAAACATTTTTCTTTTTCCCTTCCCCTCCCCAAATTATACCAAGATCAAATTAAGTGAAAACAGGGGTTATACCATGGGGGAGGGACATAGAAAGTAACAAAAAGAAAATCACATGGTTCCTTATACATACGTTAAAAACAATAGCAAGAAAAAAACTACTTGTGTCCCTATCTTGGGGTTTATTTCGTTTAACATCATCTTATATGGCCATATGACATAGCTTTTGACCTTTTCTACTTGTCCCAGACACATACTAGATATTGCAAATAAGGGAAACCATGGGACCTATTTTTCTCTGGGCCTGGCTTACTACACTTAGTATAATTTTTTCCAAGTCTTTCCATTTCCTAATAAATGGGATGATATCATTCTTTCTGATGGAGGCATAGAATTTTTTAATGCTCATTCATTCTTGGAACATAGCTCTGTTGTTTACAATGAGCAGATTCCCTTGTTAGAGACATCATCTTTACCAAAATGGCTCCCTGAAAGAGTTCCATGCACCTACCTGGATCTTTCTTTAGATTCTTCATTATCTACTAATGTAGTTCCTTGTAGCCTCAGAATTTATGTAAATATACTTTGCTCTTTCCCTTAATTTTATTGTCACATTTACTATCAGGAGTTTCATGTGAAATATTAGACTTATGACTAGTTCTTTAATCCAATTTAAAATTAAATGGTATAATGACGTTTGGGGCTAGTAATTTCCTAATTAATGGGGACTACCAAGGATTTTTTGGGAGGGTCGGTCGTGGGGCCTGAACTCTGGGCTTGGGCATTGTCCCTCAGCTCTTTAGCATAAAGCTAGTACTTTACCGCTTAAGCTATAGCACCACTTCTGGCTTTTTCTGATTCCCAGCCCCCAGATTGCTAGTTATACCTGAGATTGATATGCCTGTTATTTTAAACAGATTAAACATTGCTATCAAGATATAATGTTATAGTGAAGATGCCCAGGATTAGAACACCCTGTTAGTCTAGGGGAAGTCCAACCTGAATATTTCCGGCACATTCTAATTAAACCCAGCTCATTCTAAATTTGCAAGAATGTTCCCCCCTAAAAAAGTGAAATTTCCTTCAAGTCTGACATTATATGGGCTCCAAGTTGAATCTGCATAAAAGTTTTTAGTATTTCATAGATGATTACAAGGTCACAATTATAAAAGTATTTGAATATTTGTTTTATTTAAAAAGCTGCCAGTGGGGTAGGAAGTTGGCTCAATGGAAAGTGCTTGCCTCACATGCATAAGGCTCTGGGTTCAATTCCTGAGCACCAAATAAAGCAGAGAAAAGCCAGAAGTGGCACTGTGGCTCAAGTGGTAGAGCACTAGCCTTGAGCTGAAGAGCTGAAGGACAGCGCCCAGGCCGACTTTAAGCCCCATGACAAAAAAAAAAAAAAGCTGCCATATTCTGACAGCTTTTTTCTACATATATTAAGTATAGCTGATTAGCAGGAGTTATTAAATTTATTTCCATGGTGATTATTACTTGCACTTTAACCTTCATAAACTAGTTTATAGCTATCATAAAATTTCATTTGGCTTTCATGATTTCAATGGAAAGAAGAAAAAAGACATAATTTTATGATGTGCGTAAAAATTTCATCAGCTTTAAAGCAACTACATGAACAAATTCATCCAACTTAGCTGTTTTCTATCTGGACATAACTTTTGCAAAAATTTGTAAAGAAATACCCGACAAAACTAATTATTGTTTGTTAATTTGTCCATTCAAGAACTGACAGTGTCCTTTGTACATGTGTGAAAATGAGAAAACTGTCATCTCTCTCCACTGCAGGAGACAGATGTGCTAACAGTAAGGACAATGTGTCAACACAAACTGTAGAGGTGCCAGTTCAAGGGCACTGGGAGATGTGAGGATCCCTGACCATGGGACATAAGGAAAATTTTTTCTAAGGTGTCTTCAGAGTGGTTACAGGTCGACAGCATATCCAGAAGTTTGATTGGAAACTTAGGGTCCCCTTGGGATTCTCCTCTGGTAGACTTCAGATTACAGGAAGCATATTCAGACTCCTTGGTTGGTCCCCTAAGCAACCTGTTTACTGAAGCTTCTACCTTTATTGGCAGCAGGAATTCTAGGAAGCCTCCAAGCAGATTAATTTACAGATATCAAACACTTCGGCTCAATGAGCTCTAATGAAAAATTATACTGTGACTTAAATAGAGCTACAAATCCAGAAATAGATGAGGAGTCTTTTTCATCTATTAACAATTAAAGCAATGGAATTTATTAAATTACACCTTTCCTTCAGCAACTTTTGTCTACCATAACATTGACAAAAAAGGCCTTTGATCTGATTCAAAACTAAATGACAATTGGATACCAGGTTCTCAGTTTCTACCCCTAAGTAGAGGAATTAAGGAACTGAACCTAATTTGGATGATTATTCACACTACATCCACAGAATATTTCCTTTGCCTAGCAGCTGCACACTACTGGTTTCTACACCAAACATTATAATTTCAATAAATTGTTCAACTGATAATGCTACACCAAAGTGAAAATTTGAAAAGATTTACCTAATCTGAACAGATTTACTTCATAGTCATTCAATCCATTTAAATGCAGCTCACTGCATTTATTTAGATGACTGACAATTTGTCTACTTCTTCTCTGTTCCAGAAATATATATAGCATTTAAAACATCAAAACACTAACCGGTATAGCAATCATTACTTGTATTGTTTATATATACACAAAACAATTTAAAAATTATTATTTAGGGGGCTTAGTGGTAGAGTGCTTGCCCAGCATTCATGAAGCCCTGGGTTTGATTCCTTAGTACCACCTGAACAGAAAAAGCCAGAAGTGGCATTGTGGCTCAAGTGGTAGAGTGCTAGCCTTGAGCAAAAGAAGCTCAGAGACAGTGCCCTGGCCCTGAGTTCAAGTCCCAGGACTGGCAGGGGAAAAAAAGAAAGAAATGTTATTTAGGGAAATCGAGATAGGCAACCTAGGAAAATATTTTTTGCCAATTGCATTTGACATTTATTAGCAGACCTATGCAGCATCAGATTAAGCCAGGACATAATTATCTCTCTTATGGTTGTTTTGGCCTTCATATTCTACTTAATTTAAAACACATTCCTAAAGCTGAGGGCATGGCTCTTCTAGTAAGGTGTTTGCTTAGTAAGTACAAGGCCTTAAGCTCAAATCCCAATACCACCAAAATAATAATGATAACTACACATCCACATATGTAACTATTGTTTTCTGGAGAATTTAGATCCCATAAGGCATTAGGGCAGAACCTAAAATACTCAGAAATCTCCAAGCGGGAGGCATCTGCTGACCAGAAGTATTCTGAGCCAGTGTTGGTAGGTTCATAACTGTAGCCAGCCAAGCATCATGCTTTTACCAAATAGATATTTTACTGAGTAGACAATTTTACAAAGTAGAAATCTACATTAAAACAACAACAAAGAAAAACCTCCTGTGTCCATGTCTTGGAGTTCATTTCTTTTAGCATCATTGTGTGTGGTCATATGTACATAGCTGTTGAGCTATTCTGCTCATCTGCTAACATTATCCTAGATGTGTACTAATTATTATTGCAAACAAGGGAAATCATGAGACCTATGTTTCTTTGGGTCTGGCTTACTTCATTTAATATGATTTTTTCCAATTCCTTACAAATGGGGCAGTTGTCACTATATTTGATTTTGGTACCCTGGTATTGTATATATGTTTATTTAAATTAGGGAAGGGAAAGGGAACAACAGAATGGTGAGACAAAGGACAAGGGGAGAACCGATGCAACAGCAATAAACACAAGACAATACATTGGAAATGATCTGAACAACTTGGTCAGGGGGAGATTGGGAGTAGCGAAAGTAGGAGAAAATTGAGGGAAGGAGTAACAAGTTGGACAAAAAATGTACTCATTACCTTCCTTATGTAGCTGAAACCCCTGTGTATATCACCTTAATGATAAAAAAATCTACAAAATAGATTAGAAAAAATATTTAGAGCATTTTTTGGGATTTTCAATTGGAGACATGATAAAAAGTTTAAAAAATTAACAAAAATAAATGCAGAAGCTTGCTCATTCATAAAGCATTTATTGAGTAATTTTTTGTGACTAACACCATGCTAGCTACAAAGTGTAAAATTATATCTCATTGAAGTTCTCAAATAGTTCAGACACTACTGTGGACGATAAGGAAATAGGTGGCCCTTGTTCTTTCACATATTTTATTAAAAGATTAACGATACAAAAATCAAAATTAATGAGACAAAACAAATTAGAGAGAAAAAATAATGAATTGTAAAATAATGTTTACCTTAATGATACCGAAAGATATAAAATCCAAAGAAATATCAAATGTTATATACTTCATTATTTCTCTTCTCTTGTTTTAACTTTCATAAAATTGTGTGATACAGATCTTATCCCTATTTTTTAAATTAATCCTTACCAGGCTTATTTGAGGTTTATGGCGTAATGTTATATGAAACATAACAATAAAATGCTTACCATAGTGAAATACATTTTCATACGCACTATCTTACCTGTTATATTTTTGTATGAAAAAATTAAAATCACATATCTAACACCAATTCTAATATTCAATTTTACAATTGGTGGGGTTTTTATGGGGTTTGAACTCTGGGCCTGGGTACTGTCCTTCAGCTGCTTCAGCTCAAGGCTAGCGTTCTACCACTTGAGCCACAGCGCCACTTCCATTTTTCTGAGTAGTTTATTGGTCTCAAGGCCTTTCCTGCCCAGACTGGCTTTGAACCCTGATCTTCAGATCTCCTGAGTAGCTAGGATTACAGGCATGAGCCACCATGCCCACCACAATTGGTGTTTTGATGGAAACAAAACCTCACTAGATATTAGTGAAGAATATGTCTGTCTGTCTGTATGTGTGTGTGTGTGTGTATGTATATATATATATATATGTATATAATATTATATGAAATTATTGCGTTTAGTACTCAGTAGTCAGAAGTAGCAATAGTCCTTTGCCAAGTTTGGTACTTGGTACCCAGGGAAATGTAGTGTGGGAATCTAATCCAGTTTGTTCATCTCCAGACTGCACTTACCTTCCTCCTACCATCATCCCACAGGGTAGTTATTTCCTCAGAAAAGTACTCTGAGAAGAGTAATGTGAGAATGGGCTGAGTTGCTCAGTCATCTCTAAGGAACAGCAAATGTAAATAGAATGATGAATTTATGTAGGACTATGGGCTTTGATGAATAGTAAATATCTCTGCCTATCAAAATAAAAATAAACTCCATTCTAGTGACAGAGTAGAGTGAGCCTCCATTTAGTTCTTCAATAAGACAGGTCACAGCAAAATTCCTCTTGAATTATTCTCTGAGGATAAGGGATTACCTTAGGATTCCTGAAATCTGGGTGTGGTGAGATAAAAAAGGGTAACCCTATGTGTGTGGGACTTCAAAGCAAACCTGGGGGCCATGCTTTGCAGCTATAAACATCTGGAAAACAATAGCAGGAGAGGAAACAGGCTGGCATGCATGTTGAGCAATGAGTAAGAAGGAATTGGCAGCAACACCAACAGGTTCTATACCAAGTGACTACAGGTGAAATTCATTCAAGAAAAGATTTGCCATGGGCACAAGCATAAAGGAATGTTGAAGACTCCTTGTTTGGTTTATGGTGTGATCTTCAAAACTTCACACAAATCCATTATGACCTTGCTCTCCTATGTTAGTAAGTGGTACAAAAATGAGCAGTAATGTCATAGAATTTTGGAAATAATAAACATTTACAACTTAAAATGAAGATAGCCTTGAAAGACCATGATACCCAGAAAACTGAGACCTAAAGTAACTAAATATGGTGCCCAGGCCTTAAGAGTCTCCTTAGCAATCAATCAGCCTAGAACTAAAGCAATTCAGGGCTTTCTATATTATATATGCAATTATTTTCCTTGTCAGAGAAGTAGTACTCTTTTTGTTAAGTAAAAATAATTAAAGTTAGAATCATAGTATGATAACAAATGGCAATATATTCTTTGCTATGCCCTGGTAGAGTGGCAGCCATGAGAGGAAAAAGCTGAGCGAGAGCTCAAGGACTCGAGTTCAAGTACTAGAATTAAAATTATACACACACACACACACACACACACACACACACCCTTTTCTTTTATTGAAAAGTCAAACCGCATTTCAAAACATAAACTTTACTCTGACAGAATTATTAAATATCACCAGAAACTGAGGCTGGAGGCATGGCTCCAGCTTTTGAGTAGAAATGTCAGCCACTGAGTTCAATTTCTATTCCCAGGGTAGGGGAGATCATCAGAAATTCAGAAATTAACTTTAAAGCTCTATGGATATGAGCACATTAATTTACTCAAAATGTGAATTTCAAAATACCTACCCATTCGCTTATGGGAGCTACATAAGAGGTCCCTTTTAACAGACAGGCAATTTGGCTAATACTCATCAAGTGACAGCCACCTGAGAGCAGCGATGGAATGTTAGGATTTATCATTCCCGGTGTGCAGACATTGACTAGAGGGGCTTTCCTTCCCAGACTGAAATTCCCTTCCTTTGTTCCAGTCCCAGAAGGAGAAATAGAAATGACATTGATGTCCTGAATTCTTCAGCTGAAGGCAGATACAGAGAAAGATGTCATGGTTTTGTTTCTCAGCATTCACAGTCTTCTCACAAACCACCAGGGAACTGAAAGTCCGCCTCTCCTTCCTGACACACAGCAGCCCAGTTGCAAAGCTATCACACGGGAATAAATGCAGAATACAGAAAGAAACCAGGGCAATACTTTCAAGAGCTACCAATTTCCCCTAAATTGAAGAAAATGCTGGGAATAAAATTTATGCCACTATATCACATTTAAGGCATATGCTTGCAAAATCATTTCCAATACAATGTCTCTTATTTGTCGTGTAATATGTGGCAGTTGGGGACTTTATATATTGCTTTGCACCTTTACGATACTATATTCTCTTGAAGCACTGTCTTGTCACTGATACCCAATACTGGTGTGAAAAGATGGAAGGAAAGCAGCTAGTACTACCCAAGAGAACTTTTCACCTACATCTTGCAACAACAAGGGGTTCAAATTGCATCCAGCAACAACTATCCAACCAACAGAAGCGTGCTTTAAATATTATACAAATTCATCTAAAAAATTCTGCCTCTATTTTCTCCTGAAATATGCTGAAGTCTCCACAACCTTATGCCCACCATCATCTTTGATGACACAGGACAGAGCTACTTTGGCCACTGTCCTTGTCATTCATCATTGCCTTCCCCTCTGTCTTACCTGCTCTGGCCCTATAAAAATTTCTAACATGTGAAATGAAACCCTGGCTTATGTAACCTAATAGATGTCCCAATAGATAAGATCACAGGTACTACATAGATAGAATCTGGGTAAATATCAAGTCATTCATTCAACAAGCGTTAGTTGAATTTATGTTGCATGACCTTTTTATTCACCTCTCAAAACAGAGGTGCTTCTGCTATGGTCCATAAGTTAAAACAATATTACTCCAAGCCTTTCAAAAAGTTTCCTATCTCTCAAAACAATGATAGTACAAACCACAATTCGTGCTTTTTTATTATTGTGCAAATACTGTACAGAGGGGTTACAATTACATGGGCAAGGTAATGAGTACATTTCTTATCAAGCCTTGTTGCCTCTTCCTTTGTTTCCCCTTCCCATCCCTTCCCATCTCCCCCCAACACCCCTACCTCCCCCACCCTTTTTGTTCTTTTCTATGTCTACCTCCATTATCTTCCCAGTCAAACTGTAGCTCATCAAATACCAAGATGCTTGTCTTTTTTTAAATCTTTCTGATGTCCACAGTATTTCTCATGCTCATAATACTCATGAGTAATACTCATGCTCATTTCCTTTAAATCTTAGATGAAACAGAAGCATTCCACGATCTTCAACTGTTAGCACTGTTGCAATATTTGAGGCTATCTCACATTGCCCTCTCCTCCTCTATGGGGATTATCCCAGGATGGATTTCAGAAAAAACACCAACCATTTTTTAGACGTGTCTTCTATTAGCTTTTTCCCCTCAAATCACAAGCAAGGCTCTTTAAAGTATCCCTGTCAAAAGCATGATCATAAGCCATCTGTGATTGCAATAAGTGCCCAGTCCTATAATATAGAGCCATGTTGGCACTCTGGTGCCCTGCAAGTCACAGGTGCTAAAGTCCAAAGAGACTCCTTTCAAACAGTAGGCAGATCTGGAGGCTGCTCATGCAAAGGGAGGAATTAATAGGAAGGAACATAGTAAACTCCCCTCTTCTTGCCATAGTCCATAGACTATGATGAGACCAAATGTGTTTCATAAATGTGTGTCACCAACTAAACTGATTTATCCAGACTTTCCTCATTGAAATACCATGTAAATTTCACTAGTGATTCAATCAACAGGTCTTAATGAAGTGGGACTGTAGGTGTAATAAGCCTAGCTTTGTTTCAGTCATTTATTTTAGCTTTAGTGGAATCCAACCCCCTCCCCACACACACAGAGAAAGAGAGAGATTTTTCAGCTTTGATGAAAAGGTTGTACATATTTGAGGACAAAATGATTTTAAAATCAAAGGGGCATCATTTCTTTATAAACAAAAAGGGAAGAGCATTGTATGATACTTTCCTTTCTGCATAGATCTATTTGGAGTACTACTTAATTTCGCATGGGATGTTAGGTATTTGGTTTGAAAAATGATCAAATTGCATTAGATTATCTCACAAAGTGATCATCAGTTCAGTAAGTTAAAAAGTAATAGACAGCAGGGCCCCAGGGGCTCAGGCCTGTAATCCTAGCTACTCAGGAGACTGAGATCTGAGGATCTCGGTTCAAAGCCAGCCCGGACATGAAAGGTGGTGAGACTCTTCTCTCCAATAAACCACCAGAAAACCAGAAGTGGTGCTGTGGCTTAAGTGCTAGAGCACTTGCCTTTTGCTGAAGAGCTGAGGACCCAGAAGAGCTGAGCTGAGCACACAGACCCAGAATTCAAGCCCCACAACTGAACAAAAAGAAAGAGGAAAAAAAGTAACAGACAAAGTAGGAAATGTTGATGTGGGCTTTTTCTCTTTATTCTGTTTTCCCTGAATGACCTGAAGTTGGCTACTCCTTTATGTTTCTATGAGGTAATACGTGGTAAGGAAAAGAAATAAGAAGAGACCAGATTGCACATGAAACTGTGTCCAAGTGAGTTATATAGCTTCATTAGTTAACAAAATTCAGTTCCTTAATTTTTAACAAGCTTGATTCTTTTATCCTACCATACTCCCCACTAAAATACTGTCCCTTTACTCTCTGTTAGCATTCTAATTGTGTGTGTGTGTGTGTGTGTGTGTGTGTGTGTGTGAGTGTGAGTCCTGGGGCTTGAACTCAGAAGCTGGGCACTGTCCCTGCGCTTTTTTGCTCATGACTAGCATCTATCACTTCAGTCACAGCTCTACATCTGGCCTTTGAGTGATTAAATAGAGAGAAGTGTTTAACAGACATTCCTGCCTAGACTGGCAGCAATCCTCAGATCTCAACCTCCTGAGTAGCTAGGATTTCAGGTATGAATCACCAGTACCCAGTTCATTCTCCCTGTTTCCAGTGCATCTATATCCTCAAATAACCATTTGGACATGTTCTTACAGTCACCATACAGTAGATATTCAATAAATACCTTTCAAAATTAGGGAACAAATGAGCATTTAGTGTTTCTAAATCATCAAGACAACCATAACAAAGATTAAAAATATTCTCTCTCTTTCAGCATAGATATGGCTGAAGCACCAATTCATCATCCATGAGTCCATCTCTGAGCATCAATTGAAATATTTCTTAGTTTGACATGGGATAGAGACATGGGAGGTCAGAAATAGGAAAGAGTAGATCTCAAGAAAGTGATTCTTCACTTATTCTTCACAAGTTTTTGTTTAAGAAAAAAAAGCAGAAGTTTGCTGCTTTGTTTTAGAGACTCAGTTGATGACCTCAGCTAAAAGATTGCCTTTTTCTGACCCTCTTGGATAATCAAGCAGAAGTCTCTGTGTGTTTCTTCCAGGAATGCCCTTTGTGGTAGAATGACTCAACTGAGAGAGAAGCATTTTTTCCCTTCCCACTTTCCTCCTTCCTCCCTTGCAGGAAAGAGATTTAGTAGTTAGAACTCACATGTGCAGTGTTAGCCTAGAAGCTGCTTAGAATTAAGAGGTGAGTTAGCAGTCTGGTTCTCTGAAGCCGTGAGTGAGTGTGTTTATGTGTGTGCATGTGTGTGTGCATGTGTGTGTGTGTGTGTGTGTGTGTATGTGTGTGTGTGTGTGAGACCTAGAGCTTAAACACAGGGCCTGGGTGCTATCTCCGTGCTTTTTTACAAGGTTAACACTTACCACTTGAGCCACTTCTGTCTGGCTTTTAAACTGAGATCCTCAGATCTCAGTCTCCTGAGTAACTAGGATTATAGAGGTGAACCACAAGCATCTGAGTATATTTGAAATTTTTAAGAGAAAATTACATTTTTCTCTGCCACGCTTATGTAGGGGGTTTTCCTTTATTACTATCTAAATCTACCACAACCAATATATCAATAATTGGGTACAGCCAAATAGTCCAAATTATCATGTCAACAAAGCTATAATTAAATACATGTTTTGCAAAGGTTTTATCTTTTATCATTTTAATCCTTAGGATATATACCAAGAATTCACTAAAGAAGATATGTTCATACCCATTTACAGATGAAAAAATAGACAAAGAAGGCTAAGTCATTCATCCAGTATTTGTTGACGATAAATTAGCACACAATCACCTGATTAGCCCAGGGTTGTTTTCAGGAGTACTTGCTCTTGGTTGCGAAGACATGTGTATTTTAAGAATCCCTATATAACACTTCTGTGGCATTAGATTTATAATCTACTCCTAGATTTCTTTTTTGGGTGGGGGTCCAGTCGTGGGGCCTGAACTCTGGGCCTGGGTGCTGTCCCTCAGCTCTTCAGCTCAAGGCTAGCACTCTACCACTTGAGCCGTAGTACTACTTCCGGCTTTTTTCTTTCTGCTTATGTGGAGCTGAGGAATCAAACCCAGGGCTTCAGGCATGCAAGGCAAGAGCTCTATCACTGAGCCACCTTCCCAGCCTCCTAGATTTCTTTTGAGTAAAAGTTTTTTAAAGCTTAAACATTTATGTGGGAGATAAAATGAGCATGTCAATAGTCATAAATCATTTTAACTATTTCTATAAGTTGTAAAAATCTCTTTTTTTTTTTTTTGGGTCCGGTCGTGGGGCCTGAACTCTGGGCCTGGGCACTGTCCTTCAGCTCTTCAGCTCAAAGCTAGCGCTCTACCACTTGAGCCACAGCGCCACTTTCCTTTTTGCTTATGTGGTGCTGCGGAATCGAACCCAGGGCCTCAGGCATGCAAGGCAAGCGCTCTACCACTGAGCCACCTTCCCAGCCCCTGTAAAATCTCTTTCACAGAGAAAATATACACAAAATAGAATCTACAGCCAAAATACATTTTTTCCTATATTATTTTGGCCCAAATAACTCAAAGGATTGGTGTGAGAATATATACACCATAACAGAGTTAGAGTTCAAGATAGCTCTTGCCCACAACTATGACCACAATCAAAAGCACACTTTTTCACCTGTTATAGACCATTTGCAGTTATTAAAAACAACCAAATAGATTTCCATATGGTCAATTTAATATATTTAGGACAATCCAATTATATAAGATGTATGGATAAAATTAATATTTGTGTTATCCAGTTAATTCGCATTAATGGGACAAAATCTTCTTAGAGAAAGGTGTTTTATTTTTCATGTACAAAGATGGAATTTATCAGAGATATGGTACAAATATTAGGTAAAATGAATCATTCTCTACATTGTGTCAACAGGTTCACTATCAAACAGTAGACCAGTAAATTTAAACTGATAAATTAGAAGGATATGTTGATGGATAAAATTAGTTTCTGAGCATAAATTCATATCCTGATATTTTAAGTAAGTGATTTCAAAAACAAGAAAATCTACTTCCCTATCTCCCAAGAGATATTTTTTTAACATTTTGGCCACTAATACATATATCTCCTGAGTGAACTTTGAAAGCAAGTCATTATTCTTGTTGGAAACAAGGAAAATGGTAGGCAAAATGATAGCATCATACCAACACCAATTTTTCCATCAAAGGTAACATTTTCTTCCCCACCCACAAGTTGTATAATTCATTTTCCATGCAGTATCTAGTGAACACCACTGCTGGCATGTGTTCACCCTTTTTGTATTTTTTAATTGAAAAATGCTGTACAGAGGGGTTACAGAGCAAGGTAATGAGTACATTTCCTATTGAGCATTGTTGCCTCCTCCTTTGATTTTCCCCTACCATCCCTTCCCTCCCACCTCCACAACTTAGTGACCCCTGCCAAAGTTGTAAAGTTCATTTTCAACAAAATGTTTTGTACATCTCATTGTTGAATTGGGTCAACCTGTATCCTTATTTAAGCATTTTGTTTTTCCTCTTCTCCTCCCTGAATTAGAAAAATGAATATACGAGATGCAGGGCAGTAACATCAAATAATAAATAAAAACAGGGGTCATACAATGGGAGAGGAACATACAAAGAAACAAGAAAAATCACAGGGTACATTGTAAATACATTTGAAACAATAGCAATAAAAAAAGATATTTGTATCCCCATCTTGGGATTCATTTCACTTAACATCATCTTATCTGGTCATATGTACATAGCTTTTGACCTTTTCTACTTGACTCATACATATACTAGTTATTGCAAGTAAGGGAAACCATGGGACCTATGTTTCTTTGGGCCTGGCTTACTTCACTTAATATAATTTTTTCTAAGTCTTTCCATTTCCTAACAAATGGGGTAATGTCTTTCTTTCTGATGAAGGTATAACATTCCATTGTACATATATACCACATTTTCTTGATCCATTCATCTACTGAGGGGCATCTGGCTTGGTTCTTTATCTTAGCTATGGTAAATAGTGCTGCAATAAATATAGTTGTGCTGGTAGCTTTAGTGTGGTCTTGTTTGTGATCATTTGGATAAATGCCCAAAAGTGGGATTGCTGGGTCAGAGGGGAGCTCTATGTGGAGTCTTTTGAGGAACCTCTATACTCCTTTCCAAAGTGGTTGGACAAGTTTACATTCCCACCAACAATGAAGTAGGGTTCCCATCTGTCCACATCCCCTCCAGCACCTGTTGTTATTAAAGTTCTTGATTATAGCCACTCTAACTGGGGTGAGGTGGTATCTCAATGTTGTTTTGATTTGCATTTATTTTATGGCTAGAGAAGTTGAGCATTTCATGTGTCTATTGGCCATTTTTATTTCCTCTCCAGAGAAGTTTCTCCTTAAGTCTTCAGCCCACTTATTTATTGGACAGTTGTTTCTTTGAGGATTTATTGTTGGGAGATTTTATTTTTTGAGTTCTAAGTATATTTTAGATATAAGACCCTTGTCCATTGTATGGCTAGTGAAGATCTTCTCTAAATCCATGGGCTTTCTATTGATCTTGCTAGCTATATCCTTTGCCATGCAGAAGCTCTGAAGTTTCATGCAATCCCATTTGTCCAACCTTTTTTTGAGTAGTTATGTTTCTGAGTCTCTATTAAGAAAATTTCAGCCTGTGCCAAAGAGCCCTGGAGTTCATCCTATTTCTTCCTGTAATGTTTTCAGGTTGTCTGCTTTGACTCCAAGGTCTTTGATCCATTTGGAGTTGATTCTGGTGCAAGGTGATATATAAGGATCTAGCTTTAGTTTTCTACAGTTGATTAACCAATTTTTCCAGCACAAAGGTAACAACTTTTTAAAGTATAGATCTCTACTTACAACCATTTAGAATATAGATATTGTGAAGTTTTATCCCATTTTTGAAATAATCATCTAGTAAAAAAAGAAACAATTATTTTGTCTTATGGGTATTAAGACCAGAAATACCAAATGGGTTACTTTTTTTTAATTTAAATTTTACTGTCAAGGTGATATATAGAGGGGTTACAGTTACATAAGTAAGGTAGTGCAACAATGATGTCCAAACACTGTTGTTTGGTGTTGCACTTTTCCTGTATCACTAGGAAGATGATAGAATTATAATGTTTTACTTGGAAGAATTAAAATGCATGCCTTATGCCCAAGGCTTCCAAGGAACTCACTATAAACTGAAATAGTCAGTTCTCAAGAAATATTGGAAATGAAGACCTTTGAAGAACAACAGTGTTTGGACATCATTGTTGCAGGTTTGAAATGATTTGCACTAATCATAATTCACCTCTAGTTTGTCTTTATTTTTAATTTGTTGTTCTATAATAAGCATATCAGTGCTCAACTATACATTTCACACTAGCTAGCTTTCCAAGTATAACATCTTAAGTACTAGACTTGAGAAGATTTCTAGATTATTTAAAAATAATTTAAGGTCCTTGTATGTTAGGGTATTTAGAAAGTATTCACTTGGAAATGCAATTAAGACTTCAATCTGGAAGTCTTAATTCTCATAAGCAAAAGATTTCTCCTTCAAAGAATTAGGTTGCTCTGACACATGTCATTGTATTTACTATGATGCAAATTTTCATAGGAGTTTTCAAAAGCCCATGAAAGGATTGGTAGTATGATCTGCAACTTCTTCCTAAAGACATAATGACATGGTATGTGCACAGTTCTAGCCTTAAGAAGGCTTTAAACACTTCCTGAATTTCAATGGGAAATTAAAGATTCATGTACTCAAGAAATTTGTGACAAGATTAATAAAATGATTATATTTACATACACATACACACTTGTCTTTCATGATAGGTAATCATGTGTGCATGTATATGTAAATGTATTCACACACATGTAAACATAAAGAAAAAGTAGTTAGACAACAAATCAAAGAAAAGTTGGACAAGTGGGATTGCATAAAATTGCAGAGCTTTTGCCTGGCAAAGGACGTAGCTAGTAAGGTCAATAGAAAGCCCACGGATTGGGAGAAGATCTTCACTAGCCATACAATGGACAAGGGTCTTATATCTAAAATATACCTGGAACTCAAAAAATTAAATCCCTCAACAATAAATCCTCAAAGAAACAACTGTCCAATAAATAAGTGGGCTAAAGACTTAAAGAGAAACTTCTCTGAAGAGGAAATAAAAATGACCAATAGACACATAGAAATGCTCAACCTCTCTAGCCATAAAAGAAATGCAAATCAAAACAACATTGAGATACCACCTCACCCCAGTTAGAATGGCTATAATCAAGATTGGCTGGGAGGGGGCGGGGGGAGTATGGGAACGAATGGGAAGGGGAAACAAAGGAGGAGACTACAATGCTTGATAAGAAATGTACTCATTATCTTGCCCATGTAATTGTAACCCCTCTGTACAATATTTTCACAATAAAAAATTATATAAAAAAAGAACTCTAATAACAACAGATGCTGGAAGGGATGTGGACAGAAGGGAACCTTACTTCATTGTTGGTGGGAGTGTAAACTTGTTCAACCACTTTGGAAAGTAGTATGGAGGTTCCTCAAAAGACTCCACATAGAGCTCCCCTATGACCCAGCATTCCCTTTTTTGGGCATTTATCCAAATGATCATAAACAAGACCACACTAAAGCTACCAGCACAACTATATTTACTGCAGCACTATTTACCATAGCTAAGATATGGAACCAAGCCAGATGCCCCTCAGTAGATGAATGGATCAAGAAAATGTGGTATATATATACAATGGAATTCTATGCCTCCATCAGAAAGAATGACATTGCCTCATTTGTTAGGAAATGGGAAGACTTGGAAAAAAAATTATATTAAGTGAAGTAAGCCAGGCCCAAAGAAACATAGGTCCCGTGGTTTCCCTGATTTGCAATAACTAGTATATGTCTGAGTCAAGCAGAAAAGGTCAGATAAGTTGATGTTAGGGAAATGAACCCCAAGATACTTATTCAAATGTTTTTTTGATTGTTTCTAACATATTTATAAGGTGATTATTTTGTTGCTTTTTCTGTCCCTCCTCCACGGTATAACTCCTGCATTCACGGTGTTTGATGTTGATATAATTTGTGGAGGGGAAGGGAAGAAACAAATCGTTTAAATAGGGTTACAAGTGGACCCATTGCAACAATGAGATGTACAAGTGGTTATGTGGAAAAACGAACTTTACAACTTTGTTGGGGGTGGGTAGGAGGGAGGATCGGGTGGGTGGGGTATGGAAAGGGTTGGGAAGGGCAAACAAAGGAGGAGGCAACAATGTTTGATAAGAAATATACTCATTTAAATTTTCTGCCCCCATACTGGTGGCTCATGCTTGTAATCCTAGTTGTTCAGAAGGCTGAGATCTGAGGAGCCTGGTTTGAAGACAGCCTGGGCAATAAAGGCTGTGAGACTCTTATCTCCAATTAACCAGCAGAAAGCTAGAAGTGGAGCTGTGGCTCAAAGTGGTAGAGCATTAGCCATGAGCAATAGAGCCCAAAATCAACACCCAGGCCCTGAGTTCAAGCCCCATGAACGACAAAATCAAGGAGAGAAATAAAATAAATATATATATAAGTAAGAAAATATTTTTTATACCAAAAAAAAGAAATGTACTCATTATCTTGCCCATGTAATTGTAACCCCTCTGTATGGTATTTTCACACTTAAAAAATAATAATAAAATAAAATGGTAAAAAAAAAAGATCCTAAAAAATGTAGCTAGAAAGGCAGCTGTACACATAATATAAGCATATCTAGTTCAGTGTATATACAGTTCTTGACAGCTGAAAAATATAACTGTACAGTAGCTACATAAAATAGTTCATATAAGAGTTCCTATTTAATCACAATTGTGATACAATGATGATTACTTTTTCAAGGACAGAGTGGAAAGGATCAAAGCATGAATAATCCCCATATGTTCACCACATTTAAAAAATATGAAACTTTGAACAGATTGACCAGTGTCTGCTCCATCAGATTTGACCTTGAGGGGAAATAGCTACTCCATAGTTATCTCTTACAAGGAAAGTTACGCTTCAAATTCAACAAACCAGCACTCCCTCCTCCACCAGTGAAAACATACCTAGAGGTCGTTGATATCTTTTGGAATTTTGATATCTTTTGTTTTAAAATCTAGAAACATTAACTTGTAGTTTAGGTTTGGAATACAGAACATCCCTAGCATCATTAATTAAAATCTATTCAGGGATTTTCACTTCTACCAAAAGTATTAATATGAACAGATGCTTTTTTAATCCTAAAATATATGTTTAATAACTAAGTTTCTGAAGTTCTGATTTTAAGCTGCTTAGATTTTTGTTTTTGTTTTTGTTTTTCCTACCCAGCATTTTTGTTTTAACCATATTGCTCAAAAAAATATGTGGTTGCTTTGCCTTGTGCTCTTTTTTTTTTTTGCAAAAATTACACAACAGAAAATATTTTTCTTGAGCAATACAATTGGCTGATATGACTGCCATCGAGTTACTAGAAAATTCTTTATTCTTTGATGATATATGACACTGAACTGATCTTATTTTTAAGTCTTACGGAGAGGATGAGGAAAATTTACATGCTGATGAAAAATATTTGAATTCTGGGAGCTTAGGGGAGAAGGATAAGCCAATTGCAAATGCTTATATAGTGAATCCCTAAAAGCAAGTTAAATGTGCTCCTAAGTTTCATTTAAAGAAACTTTTTTGCAAATCAGATTTTGTTTCCACAAAATGTGGATCATTCTCAGCTTAGCTCTACAGACTGCAGAAACAATTCCATTATAAAAGTGTATCCTTGATTTGTTCATTTTTGGGATGGGAAAATTCACAATAAGTTTTCATATTTCACAGTAATTCTCCAGTGTAACAGACTCATATTCCTGTTATTTTTCTTTTCTTCTCCTTTATTTTTTAAATTGTTATTGTAAAGGTGACATACAGAGGGGCCATAGTTACGTAAGTCAGGTAATGAATACATTTCTTTTTGAACACTGCCACCTCTTCCCTTGTTTTCTCCCTATTTTTGCCTTTTGATCTCCTCCCACACAAGCTGTATAATTCAATTTCAACAGTGTCCAGTGAGTATCACTGTGGCATTTGTTCACCCTTTGCCCCACCATTTCATTGTTCCTCCTAACCCTCCCCAGAACAGATTACCTTACAAAAAGGAAACCCAAGGTAAGGGGGGAAACTGGTTCTAAGGTAGCTCGCTTCTTGGGGTTTTTTTGTTGTTGTTGTTTTTGTCGCTGTTTTTGCTTTCTGTACCTTTGTCTTGTACGTAAGTTAACCTATTAGTTTCGGCAGCCGACTGAAGAGCAGAAATTGCTCAGCAATTACATATGGATGCTCTTATGATAGCTCAGTATAGTACCTGCTCCTGAAATGGAAAACCAGTGAATGTCCAGGATAATAGATCACTACTATTCTACATGTATACTTGATTCATTTTTCCCATAATACTACCCAACTTCTGTGAACAGGCCTTGTAACAAATTTATTTTGCCACATTGTCACTTAAATTTAGGACATTAACTTTTACTTGGTTTCTTACATGCTATTTCCTTTTGGGGAAAAAGTATTTTCACAAAATTAAGCACAGGCAAACACTCAGCTGATTACTCAATGTTTTAAAGACAATTAGAACGAGATGGGTCTTTGTAAGAAGTAAGCTGCATGTTGGGCACAGGGGAATTTAATTCTTACATACGTTTTTGTAATTTCTTTCTTTTTTCAATTTATTATTGTTCTGACACATCTTTGCAAATGAAGTGGGGTTATTGTGCATAGCACTTAATTCTTTAACTGTAGAGATCATAAGTATTTACTGATCATGAAGTAGAAAAAAATTCAATGCCAAAATATGTCGGTGATAGATGATTTCACATTACTACTCCAGAAAGACACTAATGACAGTCCTTTCAAGAATTAAAACAGGAAGACAGTTCTAGGATGTGTTATTGTTACAAGCAGGTATATATATAAACTTGCTCTGATAGTCAAATCTTGCATCCTTGCTGCTTTAAAGAAACACATTTACCAGTCTATTACTATGCTAACAGAAATGTGTAGATAATCAGGATCCTCTTTTCTGATGGGTTTTATAAATGTTTTATACCAGAACTTTTGGGCTTACTGTATGGAAGCTGGACTGAATGATGACTGCAAGATTTGGGTTCATCTACCAGTCAAAATTCTCTTCCAAAGTAGTGTTCACAGCAACAACAACAACAATAATAATAATAATAATGATGATGAAGATGATGTTCATGTCATGACCTCTCCCTCAAATGTGAATTCATTAATTCAGCTGTGTGATCAGAGTACACTTAGGTCAGTAAGGAACATGAATGAAAACAGTTCCTTAAACAGCATGATGGTACCAGCAAACAGAATGGGGAGTGGAAGGTTTTCAAAAGGCCATGAAGCATGCCAGTACATGGAACACAGTGACTAAAGATATACTGAGCATGCCTGGGAAAACCTCTCTGGTCTGCAGTTATTTTCAACCATGAAGATGAACTCGGTGCTGACTTTGAAGGGTTCTGTACGTCACATATGAAAAAAAAATGGTGTCTGGTCTTCTCATAGGTGCAATAAGCATGCAAATTCCACCCATAGCTGGAACAAACACCATTGTTGTAATTTTCAACATTCAAGAGGCATAAGTTATCCATTTATAGACCAGTTGTCAGAACCAAGACTATTCTGAAACAAGGGTTGATAAACAGTGATGGTAATGACATTATTAGCACTGTAGTGGAAGTACCTGTAGACAACCTGGTGAGAACACAGTATGTGTGATGGAAGAATTTGAGCAGTATGCATTCACCACAGAGTGAGAAACCATGCCAGTTTATAAAATCAAGCAGAGTTAAAAAACAAACCAAAAGAAACCCACCATTACTACCATGGCAGATGGCTCTGGAGGAAACATTTAAGAAGCCCTTCAGTATAATATGTCTGAATCACTGGAGGATAGACTTCCTGTTTCCTCTGATGCCTGTGACAGTCTCACCTGAAACATAAACTGCGCAATGAGTGACCTTTTAATTAAAACGCCACTTCTTAGGCAGAGATTGAAAGCCTGCTGTATCACCATGACTGTGTTTAACAGCTGACCAAGCTTTTAGCAAAGCTGCTGGGCTGTTTTGTTAACCTGAACACACTATCAATTTCACTGGCTAAATGTTGGGCCATATTTATTACTGTTATTTATTTTTATGTGATACATAAGGAAATGATCACCAGTAGTGTACACATTCAGAGTCAGAAAGGATGCTGATGTCAAACCACCACAAATCATCTGCATGAGCAGCTGAGGAGGTGATGCCTTTGGCTGCTGATGGTTCAGTGGTCAAGGACTGCATTTCATACACAAAGCTATCAGAAATATTGTATGAAATTACCTTCTGGCTGTATGTCTATGGAATATATGAAACCAACATGAATGTTTTATTCTGAAATTGGGTCCCATCCCAAGACATCTAATTATGTCTATGTAGATACTCCAAACAAATTTAATTCAAAATCCTAAACATCATTTTTGGACGGACCTAGAAAAAAAATAGGTGAAGTAAGTCAGGTTCAGAGGGACAAATGGTGCATGTTTGCTTTCATATGTGGAAACTAGATCTAAAATACAAACACATGTGATAATATATATATGGTATTAAGCACAGACACACAAATCAACTGACTAAAGGATTGTATACTTAGAAGAGGAGTCCAATAGTATGACTCCTCTGAAGGAGAATTTAACAAAATGAATACCAGGAAGTGGAACGTGTTTTGGCAAGGAAGGAAAAGGGGGAACACGGGAATGGAGGGAGGAAGGGTGAGCAAATGTGGTCACTGTATTCAAGGTATAGTATGTAAAAAATGAACTATGTAACTTGAGGACAGGGACAGGAAGGAGGAATAAGCAGGAAGAACAATGGAAGGGGTGATATTGATGCATTGCACTCATAACCTGACACAGGATTGAAACCTCTTTGTGCAACTACTTAATAATACAAATAATAATCCAAAACATGTCCAATCCTAGACATTTTAAATCAGGGGTATTCTATATGCTCTGCTGTCTTTACAAAGCTAAAAAGTATTCTATGTATATTTCATTAAAAGACTGGAAAGGATCTTTTGTTAGAAATATCTTCTATTCTTAGGAATGAATGATCTTTTACTATTAGAAGGCGTGAAGGCAAGTATTA
This sequence comes from Dipodomys ordii, assembly GCF_000151885.1. Taxonomy (NCBI): domain Eukaryota; kingdom Metazoa; phylum Chordata; class Mammalia; order Rodentia; family Heteromyidae; genus Dipodomys; species Dipodomys ordii. The sequence continues at coordinate 4,883,881 of NW_012267288.1, forward strand.
ATAAATAATGCTAAAAGTAAGTTTAAAATTCATATTTGACCTCAAGACACCAGCATTTTATATAAACCTTACAATGCCAGACTTTAAAGTCAAGGGATAAATTTGTGTGCACATGGTAGACATATAGCGTGATTTGGAAATTGAATCCTTCAGAGCTCTGAGCAATATGCCCCAAAGACCTGAATCTCCCATTTTTATACACCAGTTTTCAAGAACACCTTCAATAGAAGTCAGTCACTGAAAATTAATTAGAGATGACAACTAGGCTATTTGTTTTCACTAGGAAATTCTAAAGTGTCTTTATTCTAAATGAATTGTTGCAATCTAACTAACTATACAAAAACCTTCTGGGGAAAAGTCCGTTTATTATTGTACAAAAGGCTAAAAAGTAGGCTTTGTGTATCCAAATTGAGTTACCACTTGCCTAACTGGGAAAATAGTATTTCATAGTTTTTATTCATAAGAATAAATTATACCAGAATCCTACAAATTTGCATTGAGTTCTCATTTGAATTCTATCACTGCCTGATTTCAAAAGATAACTTAGCTAGCTATATTAAAATTATTTCTGGTGAGTATTAGAAGAGATGAAACTTATTGAAAAGCTGAATACTTCTCACTTAAAGCAGGATATAAAAATAGTAGAAATAAGGGTCATACTTTGGTAAAAACACACATATATATGGGATATTGTTAGTTGTGAACACTCAATAATGGGAATGTGAACTTCTGATTTTTAATATTTTAGCTGTGCATTAATTCTGTGGCAAAAATGTTTTAAACATTTACCAAAGGAGATGGCAATTTATGAAATGAAACTGTTGACAAAAGGAAACAATACAACAAAATGAAACATAACAAATCCTTTAATCATGGAAAACAAAATAAAATTGTCCTATTTTGGGCTAACATTTCAGAATGCTAAATATGTTTAGAGAAGAATGATCAGAACATCAAAACATTGAAAATGAAATCCAATAGTCATAACAGAAGAAATATGTACACAACAGGACAAAGTAAGGGGCTTAATGAACTAGCATTACTGGAAATAGATGAACATCTATTTCTATTACTTTTTGTCCAAACTTCAATTACTCTATAGTAGCTAGGAAGGAATCTAATAAATCTTTTATATTTGCTGCATTTTCAAGAAAGAAAGCAATAAGGATATGTAAAAATGACAGGAATACAAAGAGTTTTCTAGGTACTATGAAATATACACATGATCATGAAACTCCTTTCATTTATTATCCAAATTTTTTCTTCTAAGAATTAGTCTCGATGGCATATTAGATGTTCAGTTCTTTAGTCTTTAGTCTTTAGTTCAATTCTTTAGGACCACTGCAGAGACAGATAGCCACAACATGTCACAATCCACAGAATTTTATGATTGTTTTCTCACTTAATTGGCATACAATAGATGTAGATCCTTTCATCTTGGCCATCTATTCCAATGAAACTCATTGCACCATGTCAACATTTGTGATTTCCATCTCTTTTCCCCAAATGATGATATTAAATATAAAACTTTATGAGCTATGTAGTTGTCATCCTCTAATTGACAATGTTTCTAAAATTTTACAACATACATAAATATTAAATTTTTTCATGATACAAGTTGATGATTGGCATTTCTTATATTTGAAATTTTGACTTGCTTAGAACTTCAGAGAATAGGGATTAGGCCAAAGCCTTCTACAAGTTTAATTTTTTCAGTGAAGCATGTAGTTCCAGCATTTTCCAGGTTGGGGCAGAAAGATCATGGGTTTGAGGCCAACCTGAGTTACATATTGTTTCCTAGACCAGCTTGAGCTGCAGAAAGAGACCTTGTTTCAAAAATCCAACAATGGGGATGCAGCTCAGTGGAAGAGCATTTCTAAGGAAGGAAGGAAGGAAGAAAGAAAGAAAGGAAGGAAGGAAGGAGGAGAGAAAGAAGGAAAGAAAGGGAGATAAATGAGAGAAGAAAGAGAAAGGAAGGAGGGAAGGAGAAAGGGAGGGAGGGAAGGAAGGAAGCAAGCAAGGAAGGAAGGGAGGGAGGGAGGGAAGGAGGGACAGAGAGGCCACACTTTATAAAATACACTCGCACTCACAAGTTCCAAATTGCCAAATTTTATTGTTGCTAGCTTCCCATAATATTCTAAAATTGTAACAGACAATCAGGCGTCAGCATGATTAATTCTGATGATTGCTTAATTTTTTTTTCCTGTGCACAGTGACCCTGGAAGCTCTGAGTGCAGCTAGCTTTGCACAGAGGCTCTTCAGCTAACTGGGATGTTTGTAAATAAATGATATCTTTTCTCCATTAACATGTCTCCATCACAAGAGTGGATTGTGTTGGTAACCTCCCATGACTAATTTGTCTTTTCCTTAAAATCACTTCAAAACACAGAAAAAAAACCTTCAGAGAAATAAGAACATTTTAAAATGTATACATCTTCTGGCCCTATTACTAAAAATGTACTATTTTATTCAAGCCAAACTTTCTTCTACCTTTCTTCCTTTTTTTCTTTTCTTTTCTTTTCTTTTCTTTTTGCCAGTCCTGGGGCTTGAACTCAGTGCCTGGGTACTGTCCCTGAGCTTCTTTTGCTCAAGCCTAGCACTCTACCACTTAAGCCACAGCACCACTTTTGGCTTTTTAACTGTTTATGTGGTACTAAGGAATCAAACCCAAGACTTCATGCATGCTAGGCAAGCACTCTACCACTAAGCCACATTCCCAGCCCCAACCTTTCTATTTTTTAATGAAGCCTAAAGTCAATTAATGACAATAAATTACATTTAAATTTTTACTTATAAATTAAGAGTTTTAGTGTTCATTATCTCATTTTATTTTCACAAACATCTGATAACCTAATTATTGTTTTCACACTGCAAATGAGAAAAACAAGAGGCAAAGAAGTGAAGTAAGCCTTCTAGTTTCAGAAAAGCTCAGACTCTGTAGAGCCTAGCTCTTAGTACATGACTGAGAACATACATAAAAGCATAAGACAAGAACAAAAACAGCAAAACTGAGATTTACTTTCTACATATAATGAGGGACACAAACACACCATCAAGAAAAGCAAAAATAGATAAATGGGACTACATCAAACTATAAGTTTTCTGCACAGCTAAAGAAACAATCAAGTGAACAAAGAGAAAACCCTTCAGAATAGGGGAGGAAGAACCAATATGCAAAATATTCTAATTACTCAATAGCAAAAAAAAAACCTATAAAATAGATAAAAAGTAAAACTAAAAATTACATTATTAATATGAGCAGACATTTCTCTGACAAAGACATAGAAAACATGAACATATATATGAAAATGCTCTCAACATCTATACATCAGGGAAATGCAAATTAATACCACAATGACGCATTACCTTTTATAGTACAGTCATTATTGAAAACACGATGTTAAAGACATATGTACACTCCTATGACCAGTTCATCATTATTCATAATATTCAAGGTATGCAATCAGTCTAAGTACTCATAATGGATATATAGATTTTAAAATGTGGCAAATGTACACAATAGAATCCTATTTCACTCTTTTTAAAAAGTGGAACATTGTAACAACATGCTAATTTCACTACTAGTGAAAGGCATAGAAAGACCAATATCTCACATTTTCAATTATCTGGAATCTAAAAACTTGAACTCTTGGAAGTGGAGCATACAATGGTGGTTCCCAAGAGCCAGGTGTTGGATGCCTAGACAGAAAATGGGAAACACTGAGTGACTATAGTAGTTCTTCCTTGAGTTTTTCTATGCTTTCATCCCTGCTAGACTCTAGTCTTAGGACACATGAAAAATAAAGTAGAAAAATTAAAAGAGAATCTCAAACCTGTAATCCTAGCTATGCTGGAGGCAGAGATCTGAACACAGTAACTGGAAGAGAGCCTGGACAGGAAACAAGACCCTGAATTCCAGAACCAACACACACACACCATTGCAAGAGGAGCAACACTTTCCGGTGCCATTGGAAGAAGTCTGATAAACAGCAGAGCCTGTGAAGGTTCACACATCAAGGCTTCTAGTACCAAAGTTGCTACCAGGGTGGAAGAGGTTAGGTGAACATGGAGAGATCCAGCATATGCTGCCCCGGGGCCAGAAAGCAAACCATCACGAGCACGTGTCAGGCATTCTGGAAGAGGGCTCCCAGGAAAGCTAGGGGGACTGCATTCAGGTGCTGAGACCTTGTCAGTAGATGGAGGCAAGGCCAAGTACACCATAACCAGTTGTGCATTTGCATCTGCCCCTATGTGCCAGTGCCTGGGGAAAACCTCAAAGTGCAAAAACATGCTGTTATATCATGTAAGTCAAGGTTGAATTTTTTTAGTCACATCGTTACTTTTAAAGACTAAAAGTTGCTGTAAAACAGTACATGAAAAGTTTTCAAATGAGATGGTCACATAACAGATTTTTCAAAAATGACAAAGGATGCGCTGAAATGATGATAGATGCTATGAAATTAAGGTTTCAATTTTTTTACATGAATGGAGAGAGAGAGAGAGAGAAAGACAGACAGACAGACAGACAGACAGACGGGGGGGGGGGGTCGGGATTATCCAAAACCTTTTGAAGCAAACCCAGAGAATAGTTTTCAACTGTTTGCTTTCTGGAATTGTCTCTTCTGTGGCACACTGATATAAACCCCTCATCTTTCTACCTACCCCATTGTGACCCTTAACTACCCTCAGCTAGAAAGTGTTACAGGACAAAATTAGATAATGTATGTGGCCCAACCAACACAGTGCTCTTTGTTTTGACAGGTACTGTTTAAGTGCATGATACCTTTCTAATGCCCTGCCCCGATTTCTTCCAGACATACCTTTCCATTCCAAATGTCAATAGACAATAGAGCAAAATGGCCTTGTATTCTGTTCTGGCAAGATATGTTAATTTCTAGAACCTGTTTCTTTGCTAGAAAATGAGGATATTAAAGCTCCTTCCACATAGATTTTAATGGAAGTAAGATGTGTTAATTCACAATTCTTAGGAGGGCGACTGGTTGGCCACTGGCATATAAACTCTATGGGAACATTTTTGTCACTCTCATATCACCAGGAAATAGAAGAGCACCTGGAACAAGTAGGAACAAAATAAATATTTGTAACAAATAAATAAATGCTGTAGTATGCTTGTTTTCCTTGGCTCAACCCAAATAATCCCTTTCTAGACTGTGGGACCTGTGTGGGAGAGTACAGGGCAAGTGTTTAAAGACTGTGCTTGAAATGGAAATAAAGGAGCCTCCCCTTGGCTTCTCGTAACCCAAACTGTAGTTTCCACGACCCATTATCACATGCCTCTGTAGTAAATATAACCTGCCCTGTCTTGTATAACATACAGATCTAGGTTAGATGCTGGAGCACTTATCCATGTGCCAACATGCCTCTGCCCTCCCTTCTGCGCAGGCTGACTAATGAAGAGCAGTTGAATTTCTGTAGCCCTTTGTGCCAGGACTCAATAAATGATGCTTCAAGTGAGTGGATCCTTTCCTGTTGTCAGTAGTTGTGAATAAAAATATTTGCATTTGTGTTTCTAATGCATTTATAAGATTATCTCTTTGTTGCTTTATATGTCCCTCCCCCACAGTATAACCCCTGCTTTCCCTATATTTGATGTCAGTATAACTTGAGGAGGAGATGGGGAAAAACCAGTTGTTTAAAGATACAGGTGGACCTGTTGCAACAATGAGAAGTACAAGTTGTCATTTCTAAAACGAGCTTTACAACGTCGGTGCAGGGAGGGGGGGGAAGGGGGGAAGGAGAAGGATTGGGATTAGGGGGGAGGGGGGAGGCTGAGAAGGGATGTGAAGGGTAAACAAAAGGAGGAGGCTGCAATGCTTGGTAAGAAATGTACACATTATCCTGCCCATGTAATTGTAACCCCTCTGTACAGTATCTTCACAAATAAAATAAAATTTAAAAAAAATCAATGCACAACTGACCAAAAAAATATTTGCATTATGAGTTCTCTTCTGTAGACAAACTTTCAATATTTTCCAACCCCCTGGAATAAGATTAAATGGCAGAATTAGAGTAAAAGCCACCAGAGTTTGGAATGGTTCTTGGTGGTTCTCTTTGCCTAGAAGTCATATCAACAGACTGTTTCATACAACAGTAGCTTATGTACTAGGCAATCCAGGCTCAGTGTAAGTTTTAAAAGCCAGATACTGGTGGTGGCTTGCATCTGTAATACTAGCTACTTGGAAGGCTGAGATGTGAAGATCACGGTTTGAAGCAGGAAGATCCTTGAGACTATTATATCCAATTAAAAAAAAAAAAACTACCAAAAAGCTGGAAGAGGAGCTATGGCTCAAGTGGTAGAGTACTAGCCCTCAGAAAGAAAATTTCAGTGTTGTATGAAAGGAGAGAAGGTTAGCACTCCCCTTGACAAGGATGGAAGAGGCCCTTGGGCCTGACAACACGCATACGGTTAAGGCATTGCCACCTACTTCGTGGCATCTAACCATCGTTTTGCAACAACGAGAAGTATAAGTTGTCATGTCCAAAACGAGCTTTACAACGTCGGTGGGGGGGGAAGGAGGAGAAGGGTTGGGATTGGGGGGGGAGGGGGGAGGCTGAGAAGGGATGTGAAGGGTAAACAAAGGAGGAGGCTGCAATGCTTGGTAAGAAATGTACGCATTATCCTGCCCATGTAATTGTAACCCCTCTGTACAGTATGTTCACAAATAAAAAGAAAATTAATTAATTTAAAAAAAAAGAAAAAAAATTTCAGGGACAGTGTCCAGGCCCTGAGTTCAAGCCCCAAGACAGACACAAAAAATAATAATTAATCACTAAAAACAAAGGGAGATTCAACCCAGCATTATTAGGTGACTCTTAACTTTGTCCTATAAAATTCTGTGTAATTCTATATGACCTCTGAGTTATATTCGTTTCCCGTATTCTTTTCAGTGCATTTCCTGAGTACTTAATCCCAAGCAAACCAAGCTGTATTAAAATAATACTCACAAATCCTCAACAGGTTCTAATTTGAGAAGTAGGGACTACGAAGGTCATGTGATGTTTTGACTAAGACAAACCAAAGGAAACATCCCTTTCGGCCTCAGTGTCCTGCTTTGTTTTCCACTCACCCTTTGTCATGAGCCAACCAAAGGTTTATTATGAGAAGTGTCAGACACTGCTGATGAAAGCAGTCAGTTCTGTGGCCAGGAGAATGCATGCCCAACACGTGTGGAGGCTCCAATTCTTGCCTTTCATGTTCCAGCCCACCTCTCCCCTAAGCCAAACACAGGGAGACAATTATTTGGGCAAGTGACTCCCTATTTTTAGAATACTTATTTTTAGAATATTGAATTAGCTTCTCTCATTGCTTTGATCCTTTTCTACTACAAAATGCCAAAGGAAGATTCACAGGACACTTATTTATTTCTTGAAGTTGACCAAATAAAAAAGATTTCACAGTTCTTCATCTCAGCCATCAAAGAGGCTTATTATGATCCAAGCATGAATCACACTCTCTGTCCCTGTAATAAATTTGTCCAAGAGATTTTTGAAGTTTAAGGAGAAAATAGAGAAAAACATCCTTTTTCCCCTCTGAATATGCATACGCATGAGTGTATTAAAATTACTAAATCACTGAATGTTTAGATCTTAAGAATATACTGAAGTATTTAGGCATATTCCCTTCTTACCCAATAATTATACAACTGTTAACTTTTTAATCTGTTAAGAAAATACAAATGCCACTTATTAAATACTTAAGAGTATATTAATAAACCATAGTTTCCCCAAACTATAAACATTAATAATTATTTTTTTCTCTTTTCAGGACATTTTTTTAACTCTAATTGGTCAGAGGGCTCCAAAGAGCCTATTGAAAGGATCATTGTTGCGAACATATGCATGTATGCAAGTACACATGTGCATGCAACATATACACACAACTTAACTGGGAAATATTGTGTGGACTTTATAGAAACTTATAATAAGTCTTCACATTCCTTTTATTTGTGAAAACTAACCTGGTGCTTGAAATAACTCTAAGGGTAAGTCTTCCAAATCACCATCCCAGTAGCTACAGTTCAGTAATGATATATTGAGCACTGCATACCTCACAGCTCTGAATATCATTTTGAGCACTATAGCGTGATTCCGCACTTCCATCGGGTATCAGGCAGGCACTGATATTCTCACTAATACTCACTTAAAAGTGCAGAAGAATACACACATACAACTATACTACAAGGCCCTTGGAGAAAGCTGGGTAGGTACCTAAACCTCTTTCCTTGAAAGGTCCTTCAGCCACCATCTAAACTAGTAGTTCCCAATGTTCTGATATAAGATCAGCTACTCCTATATTTGTGCTGGCAGCCATGTAGGTTATAGAATATGTGATAATTCAATTGGAAGGTGTTTATGAGGTTTCCACAATTCAGCATCTCTGCATATTTTCCTTCCAAATGACTGAGATGTATATTTTGAAAATATCAAGTTTACATCTTAATGACCAAAGTCTTCATCTGTAAAATCACTGGACAGGTGGCTTATTAAGATAAAAATCTATTTCCATAGTAGCTGTAAAATACTGACCAATATTTTTTTCTGACCAATATTTTTTTAACTTGGAAACAAAAGCACTATAACATATCATTTACCCAGTATTCATTTTATATAGAAAGTGACTCAGTTGCTGATACTATACGAGAGAATGTCAGTCTTGAAAAGGTGAAACCTTAACAAAGGAAAACTACTGATAAATGTCTCCCAAGCACATCATTTCCATACTGCCTGTCTTGCAAGACTCTACAGGTGTGCTGAGAAGGTTGAAAGTTTATGGTCAAAATGTTCATTGTTATTGCACTATCACAGTGCTATGGACAACTGGATCATGACATCATAATGTGACATATTGAGTTAAAAGTATTGAGCCTTTGTTGGATTTGAATATTCTCAACTTAATCACTATAAATGCGTTTTAAACATGAGGCTGCTACACATTCAATGAGTGTCAACTTTACCTATCTCTTACTGCTGGATACTAAGCAAACACTGGTTTTAGCCCAATGGTGGTCCCTCAAATGGAGCTGTTTCTTGAAGGAAAAAAAAATTTAGTACTAATAAAAGGACCATGCATGGAATTGCTTAATTCATCCTGCTATCTTTGGGGGTTTTTGTTTGTTTGTTTTTTGTTTGGGGGGTGTTTGTTTTATGATCCCTGTCACAAGGCTTGAAAACAGGGCCGTGGTGCTGTCCTTGAGCTCTTGTGCTCAAGGCTAGCACTCTACCATTTGACTCTACCATTTGAGCCACAGTTCCACAGATTTTTCTGCCCAGACTGGCTTCAAACCGTATCTTCAAATCTCAGCCTCTGGAGGGAATAGGATTACAGGTGTCCTGTTGTCTTTGACAGCAGCATCGTTTCCCCAGATTCTAGAGAACATTCTGGAGTTCACCAAGTGTTCATCTATGTTAAGTATGTGGCTCACACTTCAGTATTTCTCACCATAATACTGCACGATACAAGTTTCCATGGAGAAGAAAGAAAGGAAGCCAGGTGCCAGTGGCTTACTCCTGTAATGCTAGCTACTCAGGAGACTGAGATCTGAAGATCACAGTTCAAAGCCAGCCCAGGCAGGAAAGTCCATGAGACTTGTATCTCCAATAAACTACTAGAAAACCGGAAGTGGTGCTGGGGCTCAAGGGGTAGAGCGTTTGCCTTGAACTGAAGAGCTGAGGGACAGCGCCCAGGCCCAGAGTTCAAAGCCCCACAACTGACCAAAAGAAAAAGAAAAGAAAAGAAAGGAAAAAAAAAGAAGGCTGTTTTTTTCTTGGACAAATGAATTTAGAACACAGATCATAAAATATTACTCCATGTGGAAAATTTCCTACTACTAATGAATGTAATGAAGGTCTGTTACTTTGGTTGGTGAATTTATTTTATGCCCAACACTTTGATTTGTCTATTAACCAAAAACACACCAACATCCTGGGATACTAAATTTTTTCACATGCTTTGGGAAATCCTTTAGTAAACCCTAGAATTTTTTTTACAGGACAGAAAAAGGACATTTATTATGTGGCATAGACATGGTGTGCAAAGAAAGAACGGAAAAAAAAAAAACAAGTTCACCTTTGTGATACAGACATGAGTTTTAAGTTAACTAGAGGAAGCATTGGGGAAGAAGATTAGAGCTACCCATATTTAAGCAGCCCCACTCCCAGTGTGTCCTGATTGTTAATCAGTATCTTAGTTTTAGTTTGGGGGGTTCTGGAGGAGTGTTATCACTGTCATCACTTGGAGGGAGGGAGCTGGTCAGCATGAACAAGTTTTTGTTGCCTGCTGCAAACCCTAGAATTTATTCATGCAGTGGTTTTGCTTTTCCTCCCAGACCCTTAATCTGAACAGAAGCTTAATTGCCACATCCTCTCCATCCTCGTTTCTTCTCGATAAGCCACATTTCTCCACTTCCCCAAATCTCTATCAGATGTGACCTAATCATTGACTTGTCTTCAGAAAACCTTCACCACAGTACCTCCATTTTTAGGATTTACTTGCAAGTCCCTTCTCTCCAGTTTACAAGTTAAATGGCAAAGTAACAAGAAGATGACTCAGGGGTATGAATCACACCCCTGTAATTCAAACAACTTTAGAGGCTGATACAAGAGAATAGACTTCTAGACCCAAATAGGAATGGTAGAGGAGAGACCTTCTCAAAAACAAAACGCTGGAAGGACAGGGGTGGCTTAAATGGTGAAGTGCTGGCCTTTAGGAGCCAAGAGTGAAACAAAGTGGAAGAAACCTTAAATTCAAGCCCTAGTACTGGCATAAGAAAAGAAAGAGAGAGAGCATAAAAGCTGTACAGTGGTAGTGGCTCAAGCGATAGAGTGTTTACTTACCACTTACCAAGCTCAAGGCCTATGGTTCATTCTCTACTTACTTCCAAAGAAGATGACTCAAAAAAAGACAAAGCAGAGCATTTGCCTTAAATATTAGTAGGCAGAGATAACTCAGAAATTATTGAAATTGCCTATAATATCAGAAACCAAGAACTGCAAATACACACATATTGAGAAGCAAGGAATTACAGGTTCCTGTGATCTGTGTCAGCAGATAGAGAACAGAAGGGAAGAAACTCGGGAGGAAATGTTATTCCCCTATAGTTGCTTTCTTTAATAACATGTAATCTCCTCTCCGCGCACAATTGCCATCACCCTTCTGCCTCACACATCTTCTTCCCTTATTAGTTTGTTTTCCACTGTGCTCATCACATTCTTCTATACTGTATAATTTATTAATTTATTCTGTGAAGTATCAGCCTCCTCCAGATCAAATGTAAGTTTTATGGCATTTGCATTTTTTCTTGCTTCCATTGCTATTTAGATTAACTTTCGTTACACAATAGGCCCTCAATAAATATGCTGTGAATGGATAAATAATTCCAGATATAGAATAAATATCGCCTGTATTAAGTCAATTGCTGAATACTAGCAAGAGTCAACTCTCTGTTCTATCATCTTCAGACTGGCTTCATCTTCAAGTAAACACCTCACATCCTAACAGGACAAAATCCAAACTAAGAAAGGCCCCCACCCTTTTAAGGCTAGAAAACATTTGCAGAAGCTTGAAATAGATTTACCCTTGTACCTCACTGAACAAAACATTGTCATGTGAATGGATTGTTGTGAAGGAAAAGGAAATTTCCTTAAAAATTAAACATATCAACTCCCTCCCCCAAGAAAATGGGGGAAAGGATCATGTTCCTCAAGTAGTAATGTTTGAACTGCATTGGTGTTCCACAGTCAAAGAGGAGAATCTGGTTGGTGGATGGAGTGAGCAAATATCTCTGTCTACTATAATCTTCAAATCTCTGCTGCTCTGAGTTGCTCAAGTAAGCCTAGAGCTTATTAAACTAACTAATGCTGTCCTTGAATGTAAATTTAAAAGAGCAGCATGGAACCACCTGTAGAGAGAGGTGAGTGGACTCAAAGAGGTGAGTGGACTCAAAGAGCCATCCAACAAGAAGCAAAAGGGAGTTGTAACTTGTATCTCACTCTCTGGATACCAACTCTACTTCCACAGAGGGTGAGGGATAGTGACCTAAATAAACCCATCTGTGAACTAATCCATTCCAGGAATGTCCACTTAAATTTCAAAATGTGTTTGATATGTTCATGTTACAATGATTACTTGCTTTTGGCCTCACATAAACAATCCCAGTTGTGTTGGCTCTGTAAGTGGCTGAGATAAAATGTGAAAAAAATGAATATTTTTATAGATGTGAGAAATGATGTGTTGAAACATTTCATTGGTTTAGATTCAGTTTGGTAATTTGGCCTTTCTTCTTGAGTTGCCCAGCAGAAATGAAAAGAATGAGGTTTGTAAACTATCGTCTAGAAAATGAACCAGCATGATTGAATATTTGCTTAAATATGCAAGTAAAGAAGTTGAACTTGGATTTTAAACAACTGACCTTTGCATTTTCAAAAGATTAATTTAAAAGTCATACAATTTACTTGAGAAATTCTCCATTTTCTGGCAATGATTTTCTGCTCTCTTGACCCCTGCCTGCTAGTAGATTTTATGTTATTTACCTCATTGCTGACATCCACAAAAATAAAAGTACTTACCTCCCCAACAAAATCATAAGAGTATATAGCTGCTTGCCAGTGGCTCATGTCTAAAATCTTCACTACTCAAGAGGCTGCAATCTGAGATTTGAATATTTCAGTTTGAAACCAGCCTGGAGACTCATCTCCCATTAATGACCAAAAAACCCCAAAAACTCCAAAAATAGAACTATGGCCCAGGAGGTAGAGCACTAGTTTTGATTTAAAAAGCTTAGGGACAGTGCCGAGACCCCATGTTCTACCTCTAAGACCAACACATACACACACACACACACACACACACACACACACACACACACACACACACAATCTATTTCACTAAAATTTAATACTTCTGGTCCAACTTTCATATTGTCTAGATAAAATTGATGACAGCACAAATCTGCTGTACCTTCTCAGGTAGTTGAAATTTCAATCAAACTTACTTCTTTATTTTTATTTATTTATGTTTTTTGCCAGTTGCGGGGTCTCAACTCGGCCTGGGAGCTGTCCCTCAGCTCTTCAGCTCAAAGCTAGTGCCCTACCACTGAGCCACAGCATCACTTCCGGCTTTTTCTGCTTATGTGGTGCTGAGGCATTGAACCCAGGGCATCATGCATGCAAGGCAAACACTCTACTACTGAGCCACCTTCCCAGCCCTCAAACTTACTTCTTGAAGAAATATCAAGTGCCTCCCCCTGACAAATGTGGCCTTTATATACCTGACCTGTCTAAGCTTTATATACTCCTGGCCTGTCTGAGTAACAGGTATGGTCTAAGAATGCACTTCTAATATTTTATTTGGAATAACTCCATATTTGGGGGATTTGTGACATATTTTATTGCCAAACTAAAATTAGGCCTTCCCTAGTACATACTCACAACTACATCAACATGTCCCACCCAAAAGGCTCATCTTCTCCCTCCCTTTTTCCAATACACGTATCATATTTTTACATGGTATAGAATTCATAATTTCTTGTATTTATGTTTAGAACTTAAAGCTGAAATTAGATAAGTGGTTATCTCTGACAGGAAATCTGTAAAGATCAAGTTAGTGAACAAAATGAGCCACAGATTAGTTTGGTTGTAATTTTTTGCAACACACACACACACATACAAATAAAACCATACTTCTCTTTGAGATTATCTGTTCTGTGGCTTATATGATAGGCTTAATAAGAAAGTGGGATGGCAAATGTCTATTTTCTACCCTGTGTCCTGAGGGTTTTCTGCTTAAACATAGAGTGCTTCTACACACTGACCCACATACTAGGGGAATTTGGGTTTTTTTTTTAAGTAAACAATCAAAATCATGGAGTCCAAGATGCAAGCACTCTCTCTCTCTCTGAGCAAAGGAAAGAGGGACAGATTGATTCTCACATACCACCAGAATGGAGGACTAAAGCTATGGAACAGACTCTGCAAACAGTGCAGAACAGTCCTTTGTAAATATAATGAGTCACACGTTCCACTGACAAACGAAAGATAGAAAAGCATACATTCTACTCATCAGACAGGATGAAGACTCGATTAAGTCAGTAGAATAGCCGAGAGCTGGAACAGAATGTATAATCGAATGTCTCACAAAGTTATAACTGAGAGGAATAAACATATTATGACTACTAACTATATAGACTACTAACATATAGACTACTAAGAATCCATTTGGCTTTTGACTGAGAGCTCAAAAAGAAAAATCAGAGGCTGTATCTGTACTGCATGATTAATTACAGTACCTTAGGAACACTGAAGATGTGTCACCATTAATGCCTTAGATGTGGACATCATGGAGGAGCCAGGACTACAGCATCAGACTGCATAATCCAGAATCACATGGTGCAGTCATACTTTTAACCATTCATTTCTATTATTAGGGTTTCTTTAGCTTTAGTCCTTCTATAGAATATCTCCATTACCATATCCATTCATCAAGCACTTATTTACAAAACAGAATGGGAACAAATTTTGTCTGAGAAAATATTTTTCTTGTTCCTATAGCAAAGTATCTAAGGTTGTAGAATAGTTTTAAACATATACGTTTCAACATTGCAGAGAAACTCTCTGTGACCTACAAAAAGAAAGCAGAAAGAAGAAATTGTTGAAAGCAACTCTGTTCTGTATAATATTTAGATGCTATTTTAGCTTTTATTTCAAAATAGGTTCATTGTATTTTATTGTAGGTAGCTTCATTTGGCCTTAAATACAAAGTATGCAAAATCAGAAACCAACTATATTCAGTTGACAAACTATATTCCATTAGCTGCCTAAAATGAAATGAAATCATCCAATGAAAATGAAATAGAGAGGAATTCTTTCAGACCACTACACAGTATTTATGGAACATTAGTATCTGAAAACATAAATTCATGCTACTCTTTGAAATATAAGCCATAGATCTCTCTTTCTGAATATACTATACCATAAGTGTTACTGGAAAAAGAACATACAATAGAGAGGAACATATTTTTTAGTAAAAGGTATCACTTGTGGGCAATTGTGACACAATGTCTCAAAATAAAGTAGCCCTCTGAAAATATGAGGACACTCTTCAGAAATAAAGTAAAAATATTAACCTGACCAGATGCTGGTGGCTCACGCCTATAACCCTAGCTACTTGGGAGGCTGAGATCTGAGTTTCATGGTTAAAAGCCAGCCCCAGCAGGAAAGTCTGTGAAACTCTTATCTCCAATAAACCACCAGAAAACCGGAAGTGGCACTGTGGCTCAAGTGGTAGAGCACTAGCCTTAAGCTGCAGAGCAGAAGGACAGTGCCCAGGCCCAGAATTAAAGCCTCACAACTGAATAATAATAATAATAATAATAACAACCAAAGATACTAAGATCTCTTACTGGATATATTCAGGAGTAAGCTAAGCTACTATCCAGCAGGTAAATAAACAGACAAGAATATTCAATGGCTAGGTACTAGCCTTTAACATCTTTATCTCTTGCAATATTCTGATTTTATTACTATTCAAATTAGTCATCAATAACATCAAATAACTAAATAATTTGAATAGATTGTTTTTTCCTGCAGGTATCTATGAAATAAAACACTAAAATTAGGCATCTACGTACTAATGTCCTAGCTTCTGAAAAGTTATCTTTGTACCTTTATTTCTTTGATAATTATTTCTGTTCCTCAGTGCAGCTTCTCTTTCTGAATTTCCTCTAACATGTTTTGGTTACAGTCAGTGGTGACTCATCCCCTTATTCTTGAGAAAACAATTAATGTGGTTTAGTGCTGTGGAGTAATATCACATTTCCCCCATTTTCTATGTGCATTTTAAATTTTAAACATACAGAGGTATTGTTTTTCTTTTTTTAATAGAGTTATTGTTTACTTGTGCAAAGAACATTAGAGCTGTTCTCCAAGCATTCATTACACTTTCTGACATGATTTCTTCAAGGGATTCTAAACACATGTCTTAAGATCCTTTCATAATATAGCATTCCAAGAACTGATAGAATATTAGTCCTAGAAAGCAGCCTAAACCCCAAATTTAACGTGAAAAATTCGTCACATAGAAGAGTTAAAGGGATTTGTTAAGTTAACATATAACAAAAACATACAACTTGACTTCCTTATCTCCATTTTAAAATCCTTTCCTTGCCATCATTTTATGATACCACAATTATGTTTTAGAAATAAATAATTAAGGCATTGCCTAGATCTGCAATCTATAATTAAATATTAGTGGTCAACATTTGAGTTATTATCATAAACAATTACACAGGATTCAAGAGCTGGATAGAAGGATGCACCATAATAGAGTTATTAGAATCACTGCAAAATAGGTACCTAATGTTAAAAGATGATTGAAGCAATGTTTGAGGGAACAAACAGTAGTGATTCTCAATGCTCAGAAAAGAAAGAAAGCTTGCAAGATAAATTCCATTGAACATTAAATCTTACAGAATGCATGCAATTTTTAAAGTCACAAAGACATATAGATGCATAAGGTAAAAAAAGCATCAAGCAAAAATAAACTGTAAGTGCCTCAATCCAATATGTCCATTCCTTCTTCACTGCTACTAAATTCTATGTCCATTACATCCTCATGTTGTTTTGCATTTCCACTTAATATAGCTTACTTTTTGCCTTGGTTTTGAGTTGTACTGGAAAGTAGTAGTAAGAATTCTGTATCTGACTTCTTTTGCTCATTATTGTGTTTCATACACTTAAGAGTGTTACCATCTATTTTATAAATATATGATTTATTAGTTTATTCCTTCTTTGATGTGTTTTTGAGTTTCCAGGGTTTTAGTTATGAGGAACCACGCGACTTTGAATGTATTTAACTTTATGCAATAAGGGCAATTTTTAGCAAGTATTAGTAATTATATTCATTCTTACCTGATGTGTAAGATTTTCCATGTCTCTACATCCTCATAAAATGCAGTGTTATCAGACACTTTAGTTATATATGACCTCTTAAGTGATAGGATTCATTTCTCCTACGAGTTTTTAATCTGCATTCCTCTGTTATAAAAAGTATTTTTTGTTTTTGTTTTTAATTGGCCATTTGGATTCTGTTTTTTTTTTGTGGGTGAAATGATTTTGTAGGCATTTTTGTCTACATTTCTTTGACTTGCCTTTTTGTCTTATTGACATGTAGGTATTCTTTACTTGTAGTGAAAATTAATCTTTGTTGGGTACATGTCCTGTATATATGTTTCATGATCCACAGGTTACCTTTTGCTCTCTTTTTAAATTTGTTTTTATTATCTTTAAGTAGTTGTACAAAGTGGTTTCATTTCAACATGTCAAGATTATGAATGCTACTACTTCTATCATCCACCTCCATCTGTTCCAACCCTATCTTTTCGATGAAGAGATGGTCTTGATTTTAAAATGCTCTTGTTAATCAGTCTTTCTATTCTGATTGGCGTATTTCAGAAAGGAAAAAGAACTATTCACTTAATTCTCAAACTGGCTGCCAATTAGAGAAAAGATTACATCTTCTTAGCCAAAAGGGACATCTATCACTCAAAGAACAGCAAAGAGCTTTGTACCAGTGGCTTATGCCAGTAATCCTAGCTGCTTTGGAGGCTAAGATCTGAAGGATCACTGTTTGAGGCCAGCCCAGGCAGAAAATCTATGCCTTAACTCTTCCCTGTGCCTGCTGTGCCTGTTCGCAACTAAATATATAGATTTTGTGAGTTCAAAAGAAGATAAAAGTATAAGCGTTCCATTAAGTATATAAAGTCCTGAATAAGTACTATTTTATTTAGTATTTTGTTTACTATTATTTGATAGCAATAATCTATTAGCAGTATCCATTATTTATGATTTTATTATCTTCAAATAGGTGTATAAGAGTACTTTAATGTGTTCATTTATGTGTATAATGCATCCTGATCAAAGTTACTCAAATGGTTTTGTATACTATACACTGAAATCTTACTAAAATAGTACAAACAATGCACAGCTTTCGTCAGAATGCTGGTGAAATCACAATCTCTAAAACAACAAGCTTCTAGGTGTGTTCCATTATTCTCAATAATGGAACTATCACTGTTTCTTGAATGCTTACTATGACCAGGGTCAAGATTAAAGTGCAATGTCTCCTTAATTCTCACCTCAACTTTGTGAGATAGGAAATATTTTCCTAAATTTGACAGATCAAAACTGAGAAAGTTTCAATATTTCAATTATTTTTCCAAATTGACAGAATGTAAGCCCCCTCAATTAAATACATACTTAAGCTTACAGCTCAATAAATGTTATTTTCAAATTAAGAAACATCTGATTGCAGTTTGACATGATCCTCCTTGTGACACATATCCAAAGTTAAAAAACCATCATTGTGAAATTATATATATATATATATAGCCTGTGTAAATCATGTTCTTCAAAGCATTCAAACTCTCAGATGTCAAAGTAAATTAAAGATGGAATGAAATGTTCCCACGTCCTGAACTCAGTTGCTATCCTGTTTTTATTTAGTAGTCAAACAAACATGGAAAACTCTTTATATACAGCATAGTACATGGAAACAGAACAAAGTAGAGGAACAAATCAAAAGCAAAAAGTGGTAAAAGAAAGAAACATGAAACATGTTTGAAAAACACAGAAAGTGTTTGTTTAAGGGTAAAGAGTTCCAGAATGTTATGTGTACATATGTGTATACACAACACACACACACACACACACACACACACACACACACGAGGTCTGCTAAACCTGACTCTTAAAAGACAACTCCAAGCAAAGACTCCAAGCAAAGACTCATAAATGGGAGTTGAAATGTTCCTAGTTGTCAATAAAACAAATGGCCACATTATGGCTAATGTAAGAACTTTCTTCATAGCACTTGAAAATACAAGTTACTTTGGAGCCAAATGGGAGACACCAATGTGTAATGATGCCATCTGTGCTCTTCTATTTCTGGTCAAGGGGGCTCATGCTGATTGAGAAGACATTAAGAGATACAGCTGCTAGTCGTTACTATAAATTAGTGTGTGTGTTAAGACCAAAGAGAGGTTGTCATCTGGTCAAGGGCTGAACCTCTTCAGATGAGGGCATGGGGCACAATTCTATTCCCTTTTGTTGGGACATACTGCTGAAGAACTCCCCAGTAACAAACACATCTATTCAATTTGAAGGCTTTGTTAGAAATCATTAACTGAAAACATCTTTGTACTATATTCACATCTGTGGACTCTAAGTCAGCTGGGCACAAGGGTCATAAAAAATGATGAATTAGTGTCAGAACAGAAGTGTACACCTTAAATTATCTGCATGATAATGCCATGCCTTGTTCTCTAGAAGGCAGCAAAAACACACACTATTCATTAAATATACTTCACATTTTGCCAACTACAGTACTTTTTATGAATAGTATGCTTGTGGTTATAGAATATTAAAATTCTGGTTGTTTTCCATCCATACAGAAGAAAATTGTTCTAAGCAGAGGAAAGGGCAAAATGATGAGAGTGCCTAAGAGTTCCTAAAATCATCAAGGCAATATTAGCCTCTTTTAATGACTAGAAACCTATTTTCTAATATATGCCTATGGGAAATTTCTGGAGTTTTCTTGCAAAGCATACTGGCTAATTTGATCCCAACAAATCTATCTTGGTGAAACTTAAGGTTGGAACCAGATAGATCTGTGCTTAAATTCAAGACTGGAAAGTTGATTCCCATTATCTTTTCGATAACATATTAATTCTCATCTGTACTTTGATCCTGCTATGACCTACAAGAGTTAAATGGAGAAAACAAATGAAAATACCTAGACCAGTTGCATTTGGAGAATATTCTGGAAAAAAACCCCAAAACATTCTTTTCTTTGCCTGCTAGGAACACGAGAAACAAAGGGAAAATCTGAGAGTGAAAAGGGGGAATCCATTTACCACCTTCCCCAAAGGAGTCCATTTCCAGATTGAGATTTTGTTTGTTTACAAACTTTTCAACTGAAATATTATGCAAGAAGCAGAGGCTTCAAGGAGGCAACTGGAGTGATTGTGGCAGCTCTTACCCATGATCTCTGGAGTTCTCTCCTGCCACCAGTATGCTTGAGCGTGACAAATTATTTCCACAGTCTAAGATGGCAGCATCTGCATTCCAGGGAACAGAAACGACTAACAAAAGCAAAGAAGCAAAGGGGTATAACACTTTTTTAAAGTTCCCCCAAATTTCCATAGGATAGTTAGGTTGAATCCTACTGGGCATGGTAATGTAAGAAGGTTTGGGCTCTATAGTCTTTTGCTAGAATAAAATTTCTGTACTATAGAGAAATCAGAGGTGGGGAACTGAGGTACAGCTTGCAGTCTGGCCATCAGAGGTCTTTATCTCTAAGGAAAAGAAATGAGTACCTTGACATGGTTAATTCTCCTCTTACTGATTCTACCATAGCAAACAAAAGTTATTTTCTCTGCCTTCTTGTTATCTTTTCAGTAAGTAGTTTAGAGATGAAGGCCCATGTTCAAATGCTTTCTCCAATCTCCATTTGGCATCTTTAATTTTCTGGGATCTAGGTATATCCAAGTAAAATTATGATGTGTAGTCAATGTAAAAACTAAAATTTTTAGTTTGTTTTTAAAATAAAATTTTGAAACATCCTTAATTCCTTAGCTTTAATGTCTCTGAAAGCCTCAGTGTAAGTGAGAGACATAGAAGTAAGACTGCTGCAACACGTCTGGTTTTCCCCTCAAATAACTGACCACTATTTCTCACTTGAAGATGTCTCACTTTAAAGATCTGCTCCTTTATTTACTATTCACATATACACAATTGGAACTTAAAACATAACCAAGTAAAAGAAGCAATGGGAAAGGAGAGGAAGGGAAGGAAAGAAAAACGAAGGGCAGATCTTCTCCCTATCCATGTCCTATGCCCTGCAGAAGCTTTGCAGTTTCATGCAATCCCATTTGTCCAAACTTTCTTTGATTTGTTGTGTTTCTGGGTCTCTATTAAGAAAAGTTCAGCCTGTGCCAAGAAGACCTAGGGTTTCTCCTATTCGTTCCTGTAATGTTTTCAGGGTGTCTGCTTTGACTCCGAGGTCTTTGATCCATTTGGAGTTGATTCTGTGGTATGGTGATATATAAGGATCTAGCTTTAGTTTTCTACAGGTGAACAATCAGTTTTGCCAGCACCATTTACTGAAGAGGCTGTCTTTCTTCCATTCTATTTTTTTAGCTCCCTTATCAAATATTAGGTGGCTATAGGTCTGTGGGTTCCTTCCTGGGTTTTCAGTTCTATTCCATTGGTCCTGAGATCTGTTCTTGTGCCAGTACCAAGCTGTTTTGATTACTATGGCTTTTTGGTAGAATTTGAAATTTAGTATTGATATTCCTCCAGCACTGTTCTTTCTGTTAAGGATTGTTTTTGCTATTCAGGGTCCTTTATTGTTCCATATGAATTTTTGGATTGCCTCTTCTATTTCCTTGAAGAATGAGGTTGGAATATTGATAGGTATTGTATTGAATTTGTAGATAGCCTTAGGAAGTGTTGCCATTTTCACGATGTTGATCCTTCCAATCCGGGAGCATGGGAGGTTATTCCATTTCAGAACTCTGTTCTGATTTCCTTTTTCAGGTTTTTAAAGTTTTCATCGTAGAGATCCTTCACTTCTTTAGTTAACTCCTAGGCATTTTTTTTCTGTGGGGCTATTACAAAAGGAGTTACTTTCCTGATTTCATCCATGCTTTTCTCATTGTTGGCATACAGAAAAGCCATTGATTTTTGAGGGTTAATATACCCTGCTACTTTTCCAAAGTTTTGAATCAGCTCAAGTAATTTGAGAGGGGCACAAATAGCGTTTTTTTTCTTGCTATTGTTTCTAATGTATTTATAATGTACCATGTGATTTTTTTGTTGCTTTGTATGTTCTTCCCCCACAGTACAACCCCTATTTTCACTATATTCAAGTCAGTGCCCTGAATATTGTATATATACTTCTCTAATTCAGGGAGGGGAAAGGAAAAAACAAAATGCTTAAATAAGGATACAGGTTGTATCCATTGTAACAATGAGGTGTGCAAAACACTATGTTGAAAACAAACTTTACAACATCAGTGGAGGCAGTGGGGGGGAACAGTTGTAGAGGTGGGAGGGAAGGGATGGTAGAGGGAACACAAAGGAGGAGGCAACAATGCTCAATAGGAAATGTACTCGTTACCTTGCTCATGTAACTGTAACCCCTCTGTACAACATTTTTACAATTTAAAAAATGTACAAAAAAATAAAAGAAAAATGAAGGGCACATGCCAGATTACACAGAAGGGAGAAAAAAGAAAAGCAGCATCTCACAACTCAATAATCTCTTTGTTCACATCCCAAACATTTATAACAAGAAGCTCTTCATCATGAAGAAGCTTATGGCAGGCCAGGCACTGGTGGCTCAGGGCTGTAATCCTAAATACTCAGGAGGCTGAGATCTGAGGATTGCAGTTCAAAGCCAGCCCAGGCAGGAAAGTCTGTGAGACTCTTATCTCCAATAATTCACCAGAAAACTACAAGTGGTGCTGTGGCTCAAGTGCTAGAGTGCTAGCCTTGAACTGAAGAGCACAGGGACAGGGCCCAGGCCAAGAGTTCAAGCCCTATGACAAACAAACAAACAAATAAAAGAATCTTATAGCTACTTATCAGGATGTTCATCAAATGGAACTTACATTTTTATCTAGGAAACCCGAATCATTTCTACTTACTGATCCTATTCTGCCCTCTCCAGAACAAGAGTTGTAGCTTCCATGTCTCAGGGTATGTTCACTCTCTGCAAATACTTTGTGTAACAAGGATTCTTTCACTGGAATCAGTCAGTATCAATTAAGTGATGAGTCTGTACATTTTACAAATAAAGACAAACTGTATGCATACATTGCTGAACTGGGTTCAAAGAATGAAAATGGGTTATAGAAAAATTGCTCAGAATCTACACAATAGTAAAAGAGTTATTTCTTTTACAAAAAAAGGCAAAGAAAGAAAGAGAGAGAGAGAGAGGAAGGAAGGAAGGAAGGAAGGAAGGAAGGAAGGAAGGAGACAGGGAGATCGAGCTCAAAAAAGACACAAGGGAAAAGAGAGAGAAGAAAGAGGGAGAGAGAGAAAGAGAGAAAGGAAGAGAAAAGAGAGATTTGCTAGTATATGCAAGGATCTCAACACAAAGCCAGACCCAACAAAACATAGGTCCCATGGTTTGCCTTATTTGCAATAATTAGTAAACATCTAGAATAATCTTAGCAGATGAGCAGAATAGCTCAATAGCTTTGTACATATGACCATATAAGATGATGCTAAATGAAATGAACTCCAAGACATGGACACAAGAGATTTTTCTTTGTTGTTGATGTACTATGTGATTTTTTGTTTGTTTTGTATGTTCTTCCCCCTATGGAATATCCCCTGTTGTCACTGTATTTTATTTTGGTACTCTGGTAGTGTATATACAGTTACTTGAATTAGGGAAGGAAAGGGGAACAACAGAATGGTGAGACAGAGGACGAGGGAGGAACCAATGCAACAAGGATACACAGACAATCTGTTCGGAATGATCTGTACAATTTGGGGAGGGGTGGAGGATGGAAAGTAGGAGAAAAGGGAGGGGATAACAAGTTGACAAGAAATGTACTTATTACCTTACTTATATAACTGTAATCACTCTGTACATCTCCTTGACAATAAAATTTTTTAAAGACTATAAATAGTGATAATTTAATGTGGGTTAAGGAGATCATAAATCTAATATACTTCACTGAGAAACATAGGTCGGTGTTTATAACTTAGTCACTATTGTTCAAACTTCTTATGACTGCAAACTTCAGAGATTGCCATCTTCAGTAGGATACACTCAGATTGTCAGTGCAGGATGAAGGAAGATTCTTTTAGAACAAAAAGAAGCAGATACCATGAAACTATGCTTTATTGACATACAGTATAGCTAATCATGAGTTACAGGACGAGTGGGAAGCATAGTGGTGATCAGAGCTGAGTTGCTTAATGTAGTCATGGAATTCAACATACTCTGTGAAAAATTAACTGTTTAACTTGTGGGTAGGGACAAGAGGGGAAAAATGGAAGAGAATGATAGAAGGGGTGACATCGACCAACAAGCATTGTACTTAGAACCTCACTCATGGGGTAGTAACCCCTGTGTAAAACTACTAAATAAAAACAATTCAAAACATAGAGTTACTTTAAGGTTTTACATAACATCTGAAGACATAGTTAATTTGAACATTGAAAATAATACTGAAATTGGAACAGTCAAAGGTAAATCCCTCCCCTCCCCCCCCTCACCAAATTGTAAACTGGGCTTTGAAATGCCTTAACTACAGTACTTAAAATGTATACAATTATTTTATAGTCTTTTTTGGGGGGGTCTGGTCATGGGGCCTGAACTCTGGGCCTGGGCACTGTCCCTCAGCTCTTCAGCTCAAGGCTAGCTCTCTACCACTTGAGCCACAGCGCCACTTCAAGCTTTTTTTCTTTTCACTTATGTGGTGCTGAGGAATTGAACCCAGGGTCTCATGCATGCAAGGTAAGCACTCTACCACTGAACCACCTCCCAGCCCCTATTTTATATTCTTTTTAGATTTAGTAAATATGTGCTCCCTTTGTGCGTGTGAATTTTCATTTAAATAGTTTTTAGGATAACATGGGGATTTTTTGAGAAATACATCAGAGGTGGAAAAAATGTTAATCACTTCGACTTGAAAACAAGCTCAAAATCAATGATTTTATATAGGCAAACTTCAGTCCATGTGACCATATAAAATTTTGCTAATCGAAATGATCTCCACGATTTGGACACAGAGAGCTTTGTAATTCTTATAGTTTTGTTTTCTTTTTTTTTATTGTATGGTTTGCAGTTATTTCTTTTGTCTGTTGCTGTTTTTTCTCCTCTGGTTTATTCCCTGTGGTCACTGTTTATGATTTCAGTACCCTTTGTCTTGTAGGTAAGTTTATCTGATCTGGGGAAGGGAAGAGGAATCACAGAAATGGTGGGACAAAGGATGAACCAATGCAACAGTGATCCTCACTAGATACTATATTGGAAAGGACGTAGCTAGCAAGATCAATAGAAAGCCCATGGATTGAGAGAAGATCTTCACTAGCCATACAACGAACAAGGGTCTCATATCTAAAATATACTTGGAACTCAAAAAATTAAATCTCCCAACAACAAATCCTCAGAGAAACAACTGCCCAATTAATAAGTGGGCTAAAGACTTAAAAGTGAGACTTCTCTGTCCACAACTGACAAAAAAAAAAA